>NC_056522.1:200389700-200458429 GCF_019175285.1 Sceloporus undulatus
GATAGATAGATAGATAGATAGATAGATAGATAGATAGATAGATAGATCCAAAGTAACTCTTAGACATGAGTCTTTGTAGTCAGCCTCCAAGACTTGTTTTTGGGGTGGTCTTGCGCTCCCCTGTTCCTTTGCTTTGAGGCCCATTTCTAAAGGCACTGCTCCTATCCTGTTAAAGACAAAAACTGTTAAAAGTTATTAAAGATCAAAATAGCTGCCTGCATTTTTGCATTCTGTCTAGGTCATGGCTATGGTGAGGTGTCATGACAGAGAAAAGTACTGCAGAATTTATCACTGTACCACTGTTACCAGTCCCTTAATGTTATCCCCTTCATATAGGAAGCTACAATATTAATAGTTCTTGGATCTATTGAGGGAAAAAAGCTATTAAAAACAGACTTCATCCATGGAAAACATACTCTATCCATTCAAAGAAATTTAGTGGATGACTTAAAAGTGGACTAAACCATGGCTTGGTAAGTACACACAAATCTTTTTCTGTAAGAAGAGTTTAGCTCACAGGTAACATTAATGTCTATGAGGCCATCATATAGAATTTCACCAATGGAAGATTTCATGCAACGCCTCTGTAATCAACATTAGAACTCAAGACTGTGGTCCCATGTGGGAGAAGAACGGGATATAAATTAAACAAATACTAAAGAGTTCCCATATCTGGGATAGTTTTGTGTCTGCATTTCCTGCCCTGAGAATTCTAGTGGCCGAATCAACTTCTCTAATTCCCATACTAGATACTCTGTTTTAATGCACATGGGCATTTTGGTATTAGGAAACACCATTTATTCTCATGATATCTCTCATACTGTCACCTCCATTCTCACAATAGTTTTGCTCTTTCACATAATAGCTATTTTTAGTACCTTAATATTTTCATGCCAGAGTAGAGTTCTATGATATCAACTGCAAAGTAGAATAAAATATGCTTACCCCAGTGGAACCAGGTGAAAATGGATTACTCAAAGCCAAATAAAATCAAATAAGCGTAGAATTCTTTTGGTACTTCACATGTATGACTACTTACTTAACTATTTGCTAACTGGTAGCTTCTGAGCATAATCTGCCATTTTCTATGTTTTTATTTTTTTATTTTTGCATGTTTAATGCAATTTTATATAGATTTAGAAAGATTATTTTAATTGTTTTCAAATTTTTATTGTAAAGTTTCAAATTGTCTTTTTATCTGTGAACTGCCTTGGGTCCCTTTCCAGGAGAAAGGTGACATATAATGAAATAAATAACCAACCAAACAAACAAATAAATAAAAAATTGTGGAAAGGAAAAAAATAATGTGCAGACTAAGAAAATGGTCAGATAGGTTGACCTTGGCATCTTTTCATGCTACACAATTATAGCACTATGATCCCAGGTTAACCATCCTGGGCAAGATCTTATGGGCTCCTGGGATTGGCTGTTTAGAAAGAGGAGCCTTTAGACTCCTCAGCCAGGGATCTCCTCTGATGTCTCTGACCAAACTACAAACCCCATAATTCCACAGAATGCAACAATGGCAGCAAAACCGGAATCATAGTGCTATAATTGTGTAGAGTAAAAGAACGTCCAGATGTTTGCATTTGTAAGATTCCTGACTGTGAAAATCTCATATTTTTTATATTGGTTAGTCAATACAGAAGTAAATCCAGAAGAATGGGTTTACATTTGTTGAGCAATGGATCCCATTACTTTCACTGAGGCAAATCAACGTGCTCTAGAATCATGATGAAGATTCTGTGATCTGCAGTCAGCCTTCCATATCCATGGATTTTTTTAATCCATGGATTCAACCATCCACAGTTTGAAAATATTTAAATATATATAAAAATCAAACAAACAAACTTTGATTTTGCCATGTTATGTAAGGGACCCCATTTTGCTATGTCATTGTATTTAATGGGACTTAATCATCCACAGATTTTGTTATCCAAGGGGGGGGGGGAGGAGGTTTCTGAAACCAAACGAAGGGTCCACTACATTTATCCCAAACAGGTAAGCAGGACAAGAGGTTGAAGCCAACACAGCGAATGACAAAGGGCTAAAGCCACTGTTATGCCAGTGGAATTCCATTCACAGAACATAATTTCCCCTTTCCTTCTTTCCGCCTGCAGCCTCCATGTACCTTCCTTCCATCTGTTTTGAAGGAATCCCTCTTATTGAAACAGAGCTCTGGGGTATGAAGGGGGCCTGGATGTGAATGGGATTTGATCCACCAATTGAACTGCTATACCTCATTGGCCAAAGAGCACTATTGGCTATTGTCTTGAATTAAAAAATGTATATATAGTTGCTGCTTCTAAGTAATTCACAATAAATGGGGGAAAAAGTTAAGTTTCTGTCTGATGATCTGAGAAAAGGAGTTTGGGCACTATGTAAAGAAAATGGTTTTCCTTAGAAGACTGCTGAGATTGGCCAAAGTATGCTACAGCACTCACAGATTAAGGCCAGCTGGTTCTTTTCCAGTTCACTGACATTTTTCTGGCTTAAGTATGTTTCAATAGCAGCAGTTTTTCTTATTCCTATTGAAGGCTCAAAGGTCTGACTGACATATTGGACAGGCTCGGTTTAAAAGACTCCTAATCCCTTGACCCTCCAGAACAGTGGTAGTGTCATCAAATACTGAAATAATAGAGAACATGTAGGAGAGAGAGAAACGCAAATTGTTATGCATTCTAGGCCTTAGCTTTTCTCTCTTCCAATTTACTGTATAGCATTGTGATTACATGCATTTATAAACATAAGATCACTGTTGGATGGTGATAACTGAATAACAGAAGAATAACCACTTAGCCTTTGAAATGATACAGAGAACAACATCAGGGCAATGCAAGCCTAAGTAAGTGATTGATAATGTTTTGGACAGCAAATTACTTTTTAATATGGCATTATTTCACGTCCTCTGCTTTCTCATGTGATAGGAAAGCCATGAAGGAGAGAGTATTGGAGGACAGAATTGAAAGGCTACTGGCAGGCTGGAAACCTCTTTCTGCAGAACTATTTGTTATGGGACCAAGCAGGCAGATACCCTGGTCACAGGAACTGGTGTCTGAATTTCTTCCGCCATCAAGACCTTTGGGACATTCTGTCATTTCCACCACCAAAAATGGAGTCTTCTCCATATCTGCTTCCTCTTCTAATAAGCAGGATGGAGACCTTCAAGTTGCCACTGTAAATGGCAAGATCTAGCAGGGATAATTCTTATGCATTTTCTTTTTTAAAAAAAAACTAATATCTTTATTAATATCAGTACAAATAATAACAAGGAAACTGCATGACAGAGTATGAACAAATTCTTCAAATGCTTTCACCCTCCCAATGCTGTAATTCCTGCTACCCCATCTGTACCCCCAGTTTTTGGTACAACCAGATTGGTAAGGCTATAAAAAAGACAATATATTTTGGGTTTTTTCTTTCAGTTATTGTTCCCTTTTAACAACATACCAAGAGTAGACTATACCAAACATTTCTTAATGAACACAATAATTATTTGTGTATAAATGGAAAGGGGCAAATTTATTTATTGCAGGGTTCACAGTGCCTTGAAGCATCTAAATGCCTTAAGTAAGAGCTAATGTAAACAACCAACAAGCTTTTTAGAAACTCAGTAAATGCTTTAAGACTCTTCTCTCTCTCTCTCTCTCTCTTTTTTATGTGAGTGGAGGTAATAACTCTTTTGCACTGAATGCTACAATATCCTCATCTTGCTACTGTAATGGTAGAGTACTAGAGATGGGAGAGAGATTGAGATTCTCAATGAAAACATTTATTTTGAGCTCTCCAAGACTTGTTGAAAGACAGAGTTTGCTTTGCCTCAAACGTTTACACATTTATGGAGCATTTTTGTATGCTCAGTAAAATGCAATAGACACAAAACCACATTTTAAAATGCAAATGTCTAAAAATACATACAATAAGAAAATAAAAACAGTATTTACTCAGTATTTACTATATACAAAAATGCATAGTTTTTTTAAAATGTAAAAATGTGTGCTTTAAAAATGAGATGCTAGAGGGGAAAGATGCACAAAGAAGACTGTAGTTCAATCTTATTATACTGATTTTTATCTTAACAAAATTTAATGTAACAAATAACACAGTAGAAAAGTTTTCCA
Organism: Sceloporus undulatus; assembly: GCF_019175285.1. NCBI lineage: Eukaryota > Metazoa > Chordata > Lepidosauria > Squamata > Phrynosomatidae > Sceloporus > Sceloporus undulatus. Next base: position 200,393,822 of record NC_056522.1, read on the forward strand.
TTCCCCTCCTGTTAGACAGTGAAGATTATTGCACCGGGGTTAAAACGTCCCCCGGTGCGTTCTAATGTGCATGCGCAGAGGCGTGCACGGAGCATGACGGGAATGCGATGGGGCCCAGAATGCTATTTTACCACACAGCGGAATGTCGCCGTCGCCGCTGGGCGTTCCTATCACGTTCCCATTGATTTCTAGGGGACGCCATTTCTGGGAACTGTTTCAAAGCATCCAGCGGTGACGGCGGCATTCCGCTGTGCGGTAAAATAGCGTTCTGGGCCCCATTGTGTTCCAGTCACGCTCCGTGCTCGTCCCCGTTAGAACGCACCGGGGAACGTTTTAACTCCAGTGCGATAATCTTCAGTGTATCTTGGAGATTACGGACCCTGAACCATAGATCTGGGAGCTCAGAAAGCTAACAGGAAACATGAAATAATCCTTTCATGAACTTCTATAGGACCAGGGTAACCAGATGTCCTAACTGCAAAGGAGGACATGGCACCACAAAATGTAGGACATTACAATATAAAAGCTAGAAACACTAATATAAATATAAATTCATGCTACTTGACCATGCTCAAAATGGAGGACACTTTGAAATTCCTCCTGTCAGAAGACTGAAAGGTAGGACACATTTGGAAAAGGAAGACATTTGGTCACCCTGCCCAAGACTGCTGAGCATTTCATCCAAGGATAATCACTGTGATTCCCACATTTCCTAAATCCCTTCCCATGCTGTTTCATGCCTTCCAACTGTCCTGATTTGGAAGGAACCACCCCAATAGTCCTCTGCAATCCCATTTTTCCATCTATTTTTAAAATGTCCCACTGTATCTTTTCTCTTCCTACTTGCCCCCTTTGTCCTCTGATGACTTCAGTTGGTACAAACTTAATTTAAAGTAGGAATGTAGGTTGAACTTAGTTAACTTGGCTGCAGGAAGAGGTGAGGAGAGGGGAGAATTTTGCCCTTCCAAGTAGACTCAGGCAAAAGTGAACTACTATTGCCACTCCAAGTGAACTACTATCGTCTCGCCAAGTGAACTACTATGGCCTCTCCAAGGTTGTTCTTCCCCATTAGTAATTTTTGACATTGGGATCACACTGATGTTGCTTGGGCACTCATGTCCTGGTTTTTCATCTGTGAAATGTTGGGTGGAGGGTGGATTCCCCACTTATGGGTTTGGTTAATAAAGGGATCTAAAACTGACTCTTATGCGAATACATCCTATGAAGGTGCCAACAAAAGTTCAAGTCTACATAAATGATGAACAGATCTCTATCAGGTGATCTCCTCTTCTTCATGAACAGAGTGTGCAGGAGTCAATTTGTTAAATGACTCGTGGTGTGTAGCTGTTATCTTTCCAGTGCTTTGCACCTCCTGCCAAACTCACATTCTGACTGTTATGTATAAAAAAGACATGCATTGACGTGCAGCGGATATGAACATAGAAGCATAAAAGATTACCTTTCTGGCTTAGACATTTTAATTCAGGGCAATAATATGTCTGAAGACAGATACAAACAGGGAGCATTTATTTGGCCAGGACCATATGGTTGGCTTTTGGGGACTAACAGATTTATTCTTTTTCCATTTGAAAAGATGCCACCAATTAGTGAAATTACATAGACTCGGGAAAGGAATATGTGAATCTGTCTTTATGAAGGCAGGTGGCAATTAGTATTCCTTTGGTGATTTTAAAAAGCCCTTCAATTCTAGTAATTTGGGGTACAATACCTTGAAAGACCCCCTCATAGAGAGGAAGAACAATCAGTGTTTCAGGGAACTAGTCTGGAGCCAGGTCTGATTGACTACAGTGGTAACAATGTCAAAGTGTATAGTTTAGCAGCTACACATAAAATCTGGAATTACAGTCCCAGTGTTAAGAAAAGAGACATATTGAAAATTTGCTCTAGCTCTGGACTGGCTATGCCCCAGTGCTAGGCAAATGTTCTGTGACTGGGAGAAATCTTTGGTGCAGTGCAGTGGCTCAGGTACCACAAGTAACATTTCTCTACCTGTATGTTGAACTTGTGTTTGCTTCTGGCTATGTTGCTTCCTAGAATAACATAATTGTAGAATTGCAGAGTAGGAAGATAATACAAAGGACATGTAGTTCACTCCCTTACTCATCCTGGAATCCAAACCTAAAACAATAATGGCAAGAGAATACTCAATCTCTGTTTAGAAACCTCTTATAAAGATAATGTTATTCTTTCATCTTTTTTTGTGCATATTTATTGAAAAACTACACATTTTTGAGGGCACCTTTTTCAAATTGTCTACAATGTTTGCATACATTTCACACCATATTTGTGCTGTGTTTTGTGTACATATGAAATATTTGCATTTATTTGTATAAACTTTTTTTATATGTACTTTTCAAATGTGGGTGTTTTAATCAGATGTGCCCACAGTCATCCAATGATGTGCAGATTCCTGAATGTCAAGTGCATCTGGACTGCAGAATGGCCAGGCAGTTCCACCTGAAATGTCAGCTACAGTGGATTCTCATACATCCCTAGCAAGACAGATTTTCAGAATGTATAATGGGATTATAACAATGAGGCTGCTGGTGCTGTCTGCATGCTGTTGCTGATCTACCCTGAATGATCCCAAAGTGTTAGTGTGCTCCTAAGTTTGGGTTGTAGTAGTTGGTAGGCATTTTTGTGAGATGGTTTGCACTGACATTTACCAGTGGGGGCTGAGCTTCTGGAAGCTTCTTCTTTTCTCCCCTTTTTTCATGTGAGATACTTAAATAGCTATATCACCAAAAATCCTATGTCACGTGTCAATTAGTTATCACAGATAACACTGTGGATATCTCAAGGCTCCAAATCCTGGAGCTAACCAACAGCTCTAGTTGAGCATCCAGAGGCAAAGGAAGAAAAAAAATGAGACCTGTTTCCTTTGTCTGACTCAACAAATGTCATTCAGGTGGCTAAGTTTGAACAATGAATATCTTAAAACACCCACGTTATCAGATTCATGGTAGTGCCACTTTTTATACTCTATTAGAGAGCCCTTTAATGTCCTTGTTACCAAATGGCTTCCATCCAAAGCACTTGCAAGTAAGGACCATTGATTTTAGTGGTAACCACATATGATTAAGTGGGTTTATGACCAGAGTCAATGTCATTGCCATTTCATATGTCACCTTTGTTTACGGCTGATCCACTTGACTGAATCAGCTATGATGGTTACAGACCAGTGGCTGAAGTTTCATCAGGAGTGTTGGTTCCAGGTGTTTTAAATTCCTTTATATATGCTGAAAAACAATGGACTATTTTGTGTTGTTACTATTATCTTTTTATAACAGTGTTTTAGAAAATAACTGTTTTGGGGCTTTGTTTCTCAGAATCCCATGCTAACTGGAGCTTCCTAAGAAATGTAACCCCAAAGATTTAAGTTTGCTTGGTAGGACTCCTTGTAGTGATGACGTTCTTTGTCTTTCTCTTTTCCTATGACACGTTTCAAAATGGAAAAAAAAAATAAGTGACATTGCCTTCTGAATGTATAAGGATGCATCTACACTATAGAAATTATCTTGATTGACACCACTTGAACTACCACAGTTCCATCCTATGGAATCCTGGGAGTTTTGTGAGATGGCAGCACTCAGAAAGGGCTAAAGACCTGGTAAAAGTACAGATCTCAGGATTCCAAAAAATGGAGCTATAGCACTTAAAGTGGTGTCAAACTGCATTATTTCTACCATGTAGATGGACCCTGGGAGACTTCTTACTCAGACTGCAAAAGATAGCCTATCTCATGCCTAAAAAGGGGGGGGGGAGTCAGATATCATAATACACAGAGCAATCTAGAAAGAACTATTTGTGGGAATTTTACGTACACCACTCCTTTCTGGTAACAAAAAACCAGATGTGAGGCAGAAAAAACAACAACATTATTATCAAGGCCAGGATTAATGTGGCCTCAGCTTTCTAGCAATCGGCATACTAGAAGGAAACAAACTTTTATTTTCAGGTAAGGATTACTATGGATATTAATTTAATAGTACATTTGTAACAAGGGTCTGAAGTGTTTTTGTGTAGACCTATGGATGTGTCTCACTGTGATGAGTGGCGAGGTCTTCATTACCATAAAATTCATTTTAATATTTAAAAACTATTATTTATTTATTTTTAGAAAAGAGTTCTATGGTAAAGGATATGACTATGGATGTCTTCTACCTGTAAACCAGTTTAGAACAGAAATAGAAAATTCAAAAAGCTTGAAGTTTTCTTCAAAGTCTTGAATCTAATTTGCAGCAATATTCCATGGGTGACCACTCTGGAGTTGCATCAACAAGCTGTGTAACTATAGCAACCTCGAGCCATGTTGATTTAAATTTATAACTTATTAATAGGGATTTATATTAGTCTCAGTAGAGCCTCTGTTAGATTTGCTATAGGTTAAATCTATCTATAACCTTAGACAAATTGCATCTTAGTTATTTTTAATCATAGGGTAGGTTTTCTTTTTAAATGTTACTTTACACTTTATTCATAAGGTTACTTTGTCATAATCAATGTGTCTCATTTTATTTGCAATCAGTCATTTCAAAGTTTGAACCAGAATAATTTGTTTTCTTTAAAAACAGAAAAGGATTTATGTACTATCCAATGATTTGTAACTTGGAAAGGTAGGTGGGGGAACGACTCATATTTTGGCAAGCTAGGACAAACCCAGAAAGGAGAAAACAATTTATTTGTGTATTTAAACACTGATTTTTTGTTTCTGTTTCTGATGAAGACACATGAGTTATTTGATAGGAAGAGAAAATAAATTCTTCTTAAGATTTGATGTAAGTAACTTTAGATAAAAGTTAGATAAAAGTAACCTTCAAGTGAGAGTTTCAGGTTTTTATCTAAGTAAGCCACTCTGAGAGCCTTTGTGGCTGAAGAGTGGGGTATAAATACTCAAAATAAATGAATAAATAAATAAATAAATAAGGATTACTTGTACATCACAATCAATACATGTGTACACACACACAGTTGTTCATATGTCATGAAGGGCACATGTGTTCATACAGTGGTTTTTGGAGGTGTGTTCATATGTGACACTGAATATGTTTTCACATATTACAGACAATTCATGCCGGAGTGAGAATCTCTCTAAAGTATCTTCCCTAAATTGACTTGAGAAATCTAGATTCTAGCATGATGGCTTTGCCCCCTTGAGACTCTTGTTCTCCAAGCTTCAATCTCAGTTTTAAAAGAACTAGCTCTTGTGTGTATGTGTAATTTCCCCCCCTCATCTGAGGGTTGATGTTGCTCTGTCTAAAGGGATGTTCCAGATACTCCAGTGCCAATAGAGGCTGTATTTTTAAGTCTATTGAACAAAGAAATGCAATTGTGTGAGCTTTAGCTGCTATTTTAATTTTAAATTATTTAAAAATTACCTCTTGTTTTCTCTTGGATCCTGGATAAAATACCTTATAACCTGGAATTTGTTTTTAAGTGTTTGGATGTTGTTGCCCCCAGGCCATGGTTCTGTCTAATGTTCATGAACGAAAGAAAAGAGAGCTGATTCCAGTCCAGCTCTTTTTCTGGAGATAGTATAGGTTTCAGTTGGCCATATATTCAGACTAAGTTGTTATAAGTGGGGTGGGAAACACTTGGCTCTCCATAGGTTGTTGGACTTCACCTCCCAGAAGCTGAAGATTATTTTGGCAGTTTCTTTATGTGGCTGGTATTTTCTGCCAAGTTGGTTTTGGCTTATGGTCTGTAGACCATGCCTAGAATGGGATTGGCTTTTAATGATATGCTGTAATGTTTTATGGTTTGTATAAAATTTTAATGAATTTTAACATTTTGTGTTTAATGCTTTAATTTTATAAATTGTTTAATTGCTTTTGAAATAACTTTTATATTTATACTTTTAGCAATTGTTTTATATAGTTTTAATCTCGGTTGCTTTTACATTGTTCTTATTTATCTGCCTTGAGTCCCACTATTGGGACAAAGATAGATATGGAGGAGAGGTGGCCCCTATTAATGAAAGACATCCAAGAGACTTGCTTATCAACAGATCTGCTTGGGCCTTGAAAACTCAGGGCTCTGGCTTCCTTTGAGTGAGCTCACTGTAATGTGATCAACCCTAATGCTTTCCACTTTACTAAACATCATCATTATTTCCAGTGATTCAAGTGATCTCATGATGTGTTCAAAGTAAAACAGCTCAATTTAAATTATTTTGGCTTCAAGTGAGAGTTCAGGTTTGATTTGCTCTCAGGCCTATGTGTTTGTCTTTTGGGCAGGATATCTATACAGTATGAGCCAGTGTGCTGTAGTGATCTGAGCATTGGACTACAACTTTGGAGACCAGGGTTTGATTTCCATCTCAGCCATGGAAACTTTCTGGCTGACCATGGGTGAGTCACACACTCTCAGCTTCAGGAAACCCTGATAGATTTGCCTTAGGGTTGTCATGTGTTGGAAGTGATTTGAAGGCACACAACAACAACAACAACAACAACAACAACAACAACTATAAGAACTCTCCTACAGAGTTATCTTATTCAAATGGGCTGATCTCTTCCTCTCAGCTTCCTTCACAGTCCAGCTTTCACAAATGTATATAGAAATCAGGGAACTATATGACATGGAAAATGTTCACTTTGCTATTCCATGATATATCTTTAAACTTGCAGATTTCATCTAGTTCCTTCTACCCTTCCAAATCTTAGTCCTCTTGTGATTGCTATACTACCGTCTTCATTTTGACTGAGTGAAGTAAAAGAAAACCTTACTATTATTTACTATTCAGATGTCTTCTTCATTTATGTTTAAGTTATTGAATCTTATGTGGTTATTATTTTTCCTTTCTTCATATTCAGTTGAAACCCAGCTTTTACACTATCTTCCTTAATTTTCATCAGTAGTCACTGTGGTCCACATCTGCAGACTTTTAGCAGAGTGTAAATATATGCCACACTGATATGCAACGAATGATGACATGGAGACCAAGGCCTTGAACTCACCTGTTACATAATGGCTGATTAGTTCACTAACACCAGGTCAAAACTGTGAGAGATGGGTTTGTGTGTACACTTATTGAGTGTTTGGGTTCATTAGAGACTTCACATATGCAGTCTTTGAAAAAGTGCAATTGCTGTTGGGGTACTGCCCTACCCTGTTATAGCACTGCCATTCCATTTTAACTGCTGTGTCTGCATCCTGTGGAATCCTGGGATGTACAGTTTGGGGAAGGACATTTAGGCCTCGCCAAACTACCGCCCCCAGAATGCAACAGGAGACAGTCATATTAGTATACGTGGAAAAATAGCACTATAACACTATAGTGTGGTATTGTGTAATTCCCTCATCTGTAAGTTAAAGTAAAGCAACAAAAGAAAGTAGGGATGTTAAGAATATTTACAAAGTGTATAATCCAGAAGAAGAAAATATGTTTAGTGCATCTCAAAATCTTACAAGAGGCTTTGCTCATTGTTTGACAGTTCTCTGCATTTGGGAGACTGTCATTTGCAGTTTTGTTTCATTTGCACAAAGAATGGTATTTTCCACAGAATACAATGTTGTTGGGGTTTTTGCACACTTTAAAAAAAAAAGAAGAAGTTCCAAATGATAAACATTTGGAAACCCTCTCACTGCTGCGAGTGTGGTTCAAAAGATACTTCAGAAATAATCCAGTTTGAGACTGCTTTAACTGCCCTGGCCCAATGCTACGAAATTCTAGTAACTAGTTTTGTGAGACATTTAACCTTCTCTGTCAGAGAGCTCTAGTGTGTTTTGGACCTATGAAAACTTTCAGTTATTTTCATCCTTGTGTGTGAAAATGGAACACTAAGAAAAGACAGAGTAGACAAACTGCACAAACAGTGAGAGAGACTCAGGTTAAATCCTATATCCATCCACCTTGGTATAAGTCCCACTGAATGTAATGAAGATTAGTTTTTGAGTAGACATTCATAGGTTTGCACTGTTAGTCAAATACTAGCTGTTGTGGCATGTCATCTGTTAAATACTTTGACAAATAGTCTATAGTACTGAGCATCAGTTATCAAATACTGCCAAATATTGAAATTAAATGTCACAGAAAAACTTGATATATGTCAATAACTGGTTGTAAAGAAGGTTGCCAACCAGTTTGGGTTTTTATAGATTATTCATGTTCCAGAAGCACTGCTGAACACAGAGAGAAATTCTGTCTTTCCTCTTTTTATAGGAAGTATTTTAAATGGTTTTAATTTTATGGATAGTTTAACTAGATTGTAACAAAAACTTTTTTGTATTTATTTATTTATTTGAGTAATGAAGGGTTGCCTGGCCATGAGAGAGAGGCCAGGCACCTAGTGCCTCCCCTTATGCCTTACAGCGGAAGCCTTCAGAGGGAACACTGTGGTGGCAGGGGTATATGGTAGCAGCTCTCCACAGCATGGCAGTGGGCGGGCATGTAAACACTCAGTCATTGCTGTGCTGATCTGGAGCAAAAATGGGTCAGACCCATGGACAGGATACCAAAGAGTTGGCCTATGGTGTTCTGCTTGTGTGTATTGGCCCATTGTTGTTGTTGCTGGACAGTTTAACAGGGACATATGCACTGACCAAATCCTGAACCACCTCATGCCAACAGCTGCTTCAGGCACAGCAAAACACACACACATGCACATGCGTGCATGTACATGCATGCACACATATTTTCAGGATTTGATCAGTGCATGTGTCAATACACACACACATGCACACACACACACAACATTCTATAAAATACATATAAATCAATAGATAATAATACAAGATAGAATTAGATAAAAAAGCAGACAGCAAATTAAAAACATCAAATATCAACTCAAATATCAGATCTCAGATAACAATTGGATAAACAATCACACAATACTTGGGAAAGCTTTCCTGAACAATATAGTCTTCAACTCAATTTTGAAACATGTTGAAAGTTCCTACAACTTTCAGGAACTGGTTGTAGTTCCCAGCACAATGTAAACTGCACTGTTTTTGAAAACAACATAGGAATTTGAGCAACTGCACAGCTTTGCAATTGAAACCTATACCCACAGACTTTTCTCTATCTGGGCAGCTTTCTGAGAAAAATCCCAAATACCAGCTAATGTTGTTTTTTCACGATATACTTGGGGAAATTGCTCAAAATGCAACACTAAATTGCATAAGATCACTAGACAAACAACACAGTGAAAGGCTTGATGTTATGGCTCCATCCTGTGATGTTCTGAATGTTGTGCAACTCAAATATTGTGCGGCAGGAAAAGAAACTCAGGCTGGCTGAAGCTACAGGCTTTGCCAGCTTGAATATTTCACAGTTTCCTTTCTATAAGTTAAAAGCTGCACACTATTCAGTTTCTGTGGCAAAAGCTGCACAGTTTCTGGAAAAATAAGCAGTTTTCTAGGCCAGCTGTCCAGCTTTCATAGAAAAACTGTGCCATTCCCCCATCATTGTGAGGAGAAAATTCCTAAGTATTTTGAAACCGTGGGATGAAAGACTGTTTCTGTTTTCTTAATATATGCCAGGAACAGGAAAATCGAGATTTACCTCCCACCCACCCCAATAAGCATACACAATATACATATGGGCATATAAAGTGCTGCACACATATGTGAAAATGAAACCATTTGGTGATACCCACAGAATAAAATATGAAAAGGTTCTTGGGGTCGGGGGGAGAACAGTTTGTTTGCAGGCAGAGGAGGTCTGGGGAATAACAAAGAAGGTCTTTCTGAAGTACAGTATTTATCAGTAATAGTCAGTATCGGCAGCCTGACAGCTAGTTAAATACATTAGTGACCTGTCTTGTTCTGGAAATGGGAAGTGTCTATGTAGAATGGAGTCTTCATTTAATACTGCAAAAAGATAAATGCCAGTGCAATCCATCAGTTGACATCATTTTAGAATAATCCTCTTTTGACATTTTCAGAAAGTACACTACTCTTTAAAAACACTGAGTGAAAGATAATTCTTCTTCTTATTCTACTGGCAGTTACAGATTGCTGGAAATGTAAAATCTCATTTACATCTCAATCTGGCACATTTATAATCTAGAAAGTCTTTGCTTTTTTTCCTTTAAGAAAATAGAAATATAATTGGGGAGGACATCAATACTAATGGGTTTGGGGGATCATTTAAGCCTTTTTATGTCATAAAAACCAAGGAAATGCTCAGGTAATGTTTGGTATGTGTCCTTAAATATCGTTTCTTTCACATTCAGGCAAAACAAGCTTTCAGATGAATTACTATGTCAGTATATTTTGACCAATCAAAAAATGGAACTTTCTGTTATCATATAGTAGGGAAGGAAAACAGCTCAATTGATAAGACTGGGGGAAATCTTTATAAAAAGCTCTAATGTTATCGACCTATTGTATGTAAGTGAGGACCCTGGATATTTCTTGATGGGCTTATTAGAACCATCGAAGTGAATCAACTCACAGGTTGGAAGGTTGATTTTATGAAGAATATATATAATAGACATTCCAACATCATCCTTAACTGGTGGTCCCAGAGTATCTCAGTTTAGTTACGCATGGTTTCAGCATCCCATTATATTCACTCTTCTTAAACTTTTCTTCTTCTTCAACTTTCCAGACTCTGAAAAAATGGTGTTGAGTCCAGGGAGATCTGCTATTTAGGTCCCGGAGTATTTCATGATGATTTGGAAGAAGGAGGTGGTTGCAGAAGAAGCTCTTCTTCTTAATGACCAAAACAGTGTGAAAAGTATGGGCTTGTGGCAAGCACTTTGTATTCACAATTATTTCATTTCATATCAGAAGATAAAATCTGCAGTGCATGGGGCTGACTACTAACCCTCACATGGTTTGTTCAGTAGGCAACTGATATTGTAAGTTTTGAAAAGAAGAGAAAAGCAAACAATAATCATAATAGTGTTGGTGGTAATGGTGCTGTTGTCAATGGGAGCCTAAATTCACAGTTTTGTGTTGCCAAATATATTAATAAAGAAGGGTTTTTTCCCATTATTTTTCTTTCAGTTGCTTAGTTTTGACAAAACAGTTTGTGATGCCAGGTCTGTACCCCAGATTTTCCCATGCAGGAAGGATGAACAAATTGTTCAGTTTTGGTTGCTGCTATTTTTTCAATTTTCCAACTTTACATTTGCTGTATCTCATTAAAGATTCTTTCAATAATAATAATAATAATAATAAGCTCACATGAAAATTCCATGCACATTACCCCTAAAATATAGAATTTCTGCACAATGCATGCATTTTAGCAAACATTTCCCCCTCATATGCAGTATATCTGCCATGCTGAACATTGCCTAGTCTAGTCACAATGGATAAATTTCAGTGGTTGAATCTTGGAGGTGCTTTGGCCAACTTGGCCAATCAATGTTTGTTTGTCCCTTGCCCCCTTTATAACACATTATATCTAATAGGTAGTTCCTGATGGATCTAGGATTTAGGAGGTTGTCAGTTCCACTTTGGAAGAATGGGGCAATTCTTCTTTGCCTTTATGTTTCTTGGTGGCACAATACATTTGCGATGACCAGACACTGGGGAAAGAGAAGGAGACAGACATGTTCGTTGGGGCCCAAAATAAGCTGGAGAGGTCCTTCATAAACTTCATTGCCAAATATACATATAACTCAGTGTTTCCAGAGCTGCAGTGTTCCTCATGCATCTCATGAGACTTCTACTTTGCTTTTTGGTCCTAAAGAAAGTACGTTTCCACATACACTACTCCAGGGATGTGAATAAATCTCACTAAATCGCTCATTCACAATAAGAAAGGCTGCCTCATCATGATGAGACAGCCTGTCAAGTGTCAGTTAATCCCCATGAAATTTCTCACTTCCAGAAGAATAAGAAAATACTATTTTTCCCTTATTCAGATTTTCAACATCTTTGTGAAACAAAGCACTCTCTTGGTATTTGGCTGAAGAAAAACAATATGCAGATATTCTAATTAGGGGGGAAATGGTTGAAAAATGTGTTTCCTGAGCATTGGAGAGGTCTGATGAGGAGAATCCTGGATTGACAAGAATTTTTGCAGTTTGTAACTTATTCTGTGCACAATTTGCACAATTTGCTGAAAATGTTTTCTGTACAGAAAACGATGTTCTCTATGAAAAAAGAAAAAAAATCTACATATGATTTTTTGTGCAATAGATTCCAAATAACAACTTTGTCTGTGCAGAAAATAATATCTCCACGCATAAATTCTGCTTCTTGCATGGACATGTTTTCTGTGCAACAATGTATGTGTGAGTTTTGTGCAGAATAAATTCCAAACGGCTTGTTGTCTTTGAAAAATGGCACAATTTTGTATACTTTTCCATACAAGGTAGAAAATTGGTAAAATTTCTGGTTGGTTCCATTGAGACAAAGAATAGTGAAGAATTACATCCTTATTCATGGCAATGCACAGGCATGCAGCCAAGCACCATTCTTGCATTTCTTCAGGTTGTCATAAGAGGAGATATGCTTACTAACAAGAGAGGCACATAATGCAGAGATGGATTACTCAGCATACAGTAAGAGATAGGAAAGAGGAACCATCATAGGAGTGTTATCTTGCCTGAAGTTCATTATGTTTATGAGACACATTTGCAGTCAAAAAATCTTCATGACCTCAGATTTGAGATGCTGGTGTGGAACTATATGATAGAGGATTGGAAAGCTAGCAACAAACTCATCTCTTTCTCAAGATTTACTGCTTTTATTTCCATATCATGCTGGCTCAGATAAATATCAAAACTTTTGCTTCAGCAGTTTTAACACATGCTGCTGGCAGAAACTTTCCTGATTGCTCCCCTCTCCTCCTCTCTTAGATTGAGTAAGACAAGCATACATCACCAATTTTGAAATTTAGGATTTACAAAACTGCTTGTTTAATATATAGTCTAGAGAATGGAAGCAAAATAGCTTTCTGTCACATCTGCCTTTAAATACTGGAAGAAATATCTATTTGGATGATGGTTCGATTTCACAGATTTAACTGTGATTAACTAGTCCAGTGCATCACAATTAATGGCTATGCTTATTTTACTGGACAGCAAAAGGCAAGACAAGGCAGTAGGGATGGAATCAATATTTGAAAATACTTCTTTAAATGTTTTCAAAATGACCTTGGACTGATGAGAATCTTTGCAGTCCAGGACTTATTTTAAGGAAGAAATCACACATTTCTTTGTTTGACAAAGAAAATACAGTATCATTTTCTGTGCAGAAAATAATATATCTACACAGAAGTACTTTTTTTTTTTACAGAAAAGGTTGTTTCCTGCACAGAAAATGTTGTAATTGAGGAATTATTTTGTGCAAAATTCATGCATTGTTGTTGTGCATAGAAAACAGCATTTCTGCACAGGCTTTTCCCAACTGGATTACCTTCAGGGCCCAGTCCTCCACACATAGTTAATCATTTAAGTATTTTTATGCCCTCTCAGCCCACTAGGGCCCTTGAGGTAATGTGCAACAGATTTTAAAAAACATACTTTGCAACGCTAGAGTTAGGGATATTTGCATGCATGCACTAATTGTTTATTTGCAACTTTGCTTAGTTCCTGTTTGCTAGCTTTTTCCACACTTACTCTCTTCCAGTATCTTTCTAATCTACAGCCATTTTTCTCTTCTTTCTCTTTCTTCCAATAGACCTTGGGTTTGACTGTGTGCAAGTAGTTTATAGGTAAAACTGATTTATATATTTTACAGAGAAGACTAACCATATTTCTTTTCTCTGCTAGGCTGTATGTGTGTGTGTGTGCGTGCGTGCGTGCACGTGCATGCGTGTGTGTGTATGTGTGTGATAGATTATTGATATCAGTTGTGGGAGAAAGGCAGGATATACATCCTGGAAATAGATAGATAAAATTATTGTTCATCTTTCTCCTAGCTAGTTTGGTTACTGTGCTACAGAGATTCACTACTCTCTCTCACACACACACATGGTATTTCGCAGTCTTACCTGGGTATTCTAAGGAGTGAAACTTTTTCATGCAAGAGGCATGTTCTGTAACTGAATCCAGTTCCTCCCCTTTTGGTTCAGATCCTTCAGACACACACAGCCATTGTCATGATAACCAAAATAATTAAGTTTTCTAGTCTCCAAAGTGGTATGCAAAAATTATCTTGAAAACTGAAAGCTTATGCATAAGACTCCCCCACCCACCATGTGGGAAATAACATGAATAAAAGGCTGTTGTGGTTAATGCTCTTCCAAACTGAAAATGTGAGATAGTAATTAAATGCAGGCATCTCATTTTGTTTTGCAAAGAAAGAAAGAAAAAGTCTTTTGATCATATCTCTCACTTAGCATTTATATCTAGCATTTCATCCTATCTATACTTATGACATTTGGATCGTCATAAAGTGATTTATAAGGAGGAGGGTGCTTCAGCCTTTCTTGATGCCCCTGAGGAACATTGAAACCCATGAAACTGCCTTACATCAACAGCTCACCTGACTGAGCATTGCCTACTATGACCTGCTCAGCACAGTGTAGATTTGTGTAACTGAAGTAGGCATGTTTTATGTTTGTTTGTCTGCAGCGTTTATATCCCACCGTTTAGCCAAAAAGCGCCCAAGGGTGCTTACAAATAGTTAATTCAAGATTCCCTGCCCTTAGGCTTACAATCAAAATAAGATACAAAACACAAGTGAAAAGGGATAGGGATGGAAGAGATGAGAAAAGTTAAAGTTCAGCAGCAGTGAAGTCCTGCCACAATGGAGGATATTCCTAGAATGGGGAAAGAGGCAGTGGTGTCACTAGGATTGGCATCATCAAGCGTGGTAACTCATGGTGTCACACACATCCCTTGACCTCCTCCCATACTACACAATACAAAATCCATGGTGAGGGGTTTTGTACTAATGTTAGTTATAAATTGTAATTCTTGTATATCACTGAATGTAATAGAAATAGGTGTGGCATAAACAACTTGCAAAATTAAAAGTATACCTTTAAATTGCAATAGCATACACACAGCCTAAATATATTTACATGTACATTGTTTTGTGTGGTTAAAGTGAACATTTGCTAAGATGTGATTTTTTAAACACAAATTTAAAATAATTAAAATTTAAAATTTAATTAATTAAAAAGAATCCTGTGGCCTCTCCTTTCTCCTCCCACTGAGTCTTCCTCCACTCACACCATCTGTTCAACATTTTAAAGGGATGCAGGCGAATATCACAACACATTTCTGACATTTCTGCTTGAGAAAAAGTGGTGTGATCCCACCTTTAAGGTGCCACCTGGTGTGACCCTCACCCACCTAGTGACACCTAGGAGTAGAGGCAGGCAGGACCCAAAAGAAAATAAATTCTGAATATCCAGTTTCTGCCTGCCCCCCCCCTCTTCTGTATATACAGTGGATCCTTGTTATACGCTGGGGTTTGGTTCCAAGATCCCCCGTGTATAATAAAATCCATGTATGCTCAAGTCCCATTACATATAATGACATAGCAAAATGGTGTCCCTTATAAAAAATGGAAAATCAAGGTAAATTTATACTTTTTTGGAACATTTTCAAACCGTGTATGCTTGAATCCATGTGTAAAAAATCCGTGTATAAGAAGGGCCGACTGTATTGGAGACAGGGAGAAAAAGGCAAAGCTCCTTGCCCCTTTTGCTGTCAGGAGTGCAATGTTTCCTTCCTTAATCTGCCCTTATCCTGACAATATCCAGCCTGCCCTTTTTGGACAAGGACCCATTGCTGCCTCAAGCAAATTCTAAGCAGCAGCTCTATCCCTAGATCTAGAACATGACAAGTCTTACTACTCCATCAAGATTAGAGGCAAGACCCTCCCCCCCAAAAAAAGATCCAGAATAATAAAACCATTTTGTTGGCATTTCCCTAAATATTCACCACTTTTTGTCATAACCATCATGTCTTCCATCCCACAATGACTTTCTCCTTACACAACATGGCTATTTGTTTGAATTCTTCTTTGGCGATTTCCTCCCTTTTCCATTTCATGTACATGTCCCTTTCATGTCTTAGATCAGTTGAAAGTTCTTAGACACCCATCCTGGTTTCTTTAGACACCTTCCATTTTTCCTCCTCATTTGGAACTGTTTGAAAATATGTCTTCGATATCTCACGTTTGAAAAACTCATGACTCTATTATAGAAACTCTATTATTATTCCTGGATGAGAACTTCACTTCAATCACTTGATCTGAATTTACCAAAACACACATAATCCTAAAGTGGGATGAAGTGAAACTGATAGATTTGCCCATCTATAATCTTCACCATTGTCACCCTCTTACTCAGAGCAGTTTACTAGTAAGCAGAGTTGAAACCGTTCTTGAGGGGACCATTCTTGTGGAAAACAAATAATAGAAAATGGGTTATTTTCCCTATTCCTCTTTCTATATGTCATTGTCTATGTATGGATGTGTCACCTCACTGTAGAAAATAATGAGCATCCCAAGCTTTTGGAAGTTTCAACTGCAAATCACAGGACTACTGCAAGCATGGGAAATGTATGATCCTTGAGATATTGCTGGACTGCAGTGGCATAATTCCTCATCATTATCTGTCCTAGCTCCTGGAGTTGATGGGAGTTGCCATCCAGCAATATGTGGAAGGTCAGACATTCTCCAGTGCTAGTCTACAGGATTTCCTGTATATCTGTCTCACTAGTTTAGGACTTGTTGCCTGTATATAGCATTGCTCTACATTTTAGCACATTCACCTTCCACTTTAATTGGAAAGAGACACCAAAACATTGTTTTCCAGCAGGTTTTAATGTACCCTGTACTCTGGTCCCAATCCTGTAGTCTGCTCTCAATCAAAACAATGGAAAAAAAGCGAATTTTATCAAGATTGTCCCTCCAATTTCATGCACAGCAATCCACACTAAGCACCATTTACAGCTTCTGAAAAGCCATCCTCTTACACTCAGTTATGAAGCAATAAAATTTGAACTGATGGAACTCACGTTTTCTTTCTCCTCTTCTGCTTTCCTCCAACTCTGCTGCTAAGTATTGTGCATCAAGGAAAGTGAATCCATTTTCCCCTCCAGTAAAACCCTCTTGACCTTTCTTACTGCTTCAGGGAGCAGTTGGGCCAGATGGGAAGATAAAGGTCAGTAAAATGGACTATTATGGTTTTTTTATTGCTTTCTGAAGCAACAGGGGACAAAATAACAATAGGGTTTTAAGATTAATTGTCAATGAAATGCTTACAGGCACACAGATGTAGTTACATTATGGTATGGTAGAACATGTATTATCTTTATTTGATAAGCAGGGGTTCAGAGAAGGAAGGATGCATTTTATATTGAAATCAAGTCCTAAACTATAGTTTGGATTCTGTTACGTTATATTATTGTTCCACGCACAAAACCAATGGGAAAACAATTAAAATTAGGAATGTTTACAATGGGCTAATCTGGTTTTTATTCCAGCTATTACTATTCATTGGAGAGCCTTTGCCAATGAAACAGGTAGGACATAGATCCAAAACACACTGCAGAAATAATCCAGTTTAAAGTGAACTGCCCTGGCTCAATGCTAGGGAATTCTCCCTTTGTAGTTTTGTTCTTCTTGTTGTTGTTCAGGGACCACTATCCTGAGTCAGAGTTGAATTGCCCAGGAAGACTAAAGTATTCTGCAACTAGTTTATGTGTATTCCCATTCCTTGTATCTGATTTATGTCTCTGACATAGGGACTGGCCTATTTGCCCAATACAGAGCACTGAAGGTATCATCCATAGAGGATGACATATATTACATTGAAGGATGAACAAGTCTCTCTAATATTGTCAGTTATGTGATTAGGATCTGTGATGACATTTCTTGAGTAGAGGTGTGCACAGAGTTGGCATTTGGGTTTGTAGCAAGTTCTTGTACCTGTCTCCATCTGAGTCGTGCATCCTCTCATAAATAGGATCTAAAATACAATGCAGTTTGATAATCCAGTTTGAGACCACTTTAACTGACCTGGCTCAATGCTAGGGAAGTCTGGGAACTGTAGTTTTGTGAGACATTGAGCCTTTTTTGTCAGAGAGCTCTGGTGCCAAACAAACTACAATTCCCAGGATTTCCTAGTACTGAACCAGGGTAGTTAAAGCATCTCACACTGGATTATTTCTGTGGTGTGTTTTGGACCTTAGTTTGTTTGGGGTGGGGGTACCAAAGGCAGAAGTAAACTTCACTTTCATCTTGGGAAAAATACATACTTGATGGAGTTTATGGCCCAAGGAAGGCTGTGGGGCACAAATGAGGCCTTGGGCTTGTTGAGGTTGCCCATCCATGTATTAGAGAATCTAAGGCACCTTGTCTATCTTTTCTATTCCTGCTTCTTTCAAATCCATGTGACACCACTTGTCATATTCACAGCCTCTGGTGATGGTGAGGAAGGGTCATAGTTTAGCAGTACATAACACAACAAGCTTTGTAAACAAAAAGTCCAAAGTTCAGGCCATGATTTCTCCAGTTCAGGATGAAGAGGGCTTTTATCTTCAGGAACTAAAGTGAAAATCTGTCAGTTTTGATTTTGCTGAATTTCTCCCTGTAATATAACCCCTTTCCAGATTGCCCTCAGAGGTCCAACCCTTGGGCTCCTGCCACTCTCCTTGCCCTTCTTTTCTCAAGATCGCTCCTTGGATCTGGCACTTGAGCCTTAAGCATGACTAGTCTCTTTAACAATTCTTAAATGTAACAGTTAAACAAAGCTACAGAAAATAAAACAAGTAAGGTTTTTTAATGTAAAAATGTGAAATCCCTGAACTCTCTCCTCATTCACAGCTCCCATATATTCCTAGTATATCTAAATCCTCACTCTGCCTCTGATTGCTTTTACTCTATTCCATCTTTTCCCTATTGCCCTCCTATCTGACTCTACCAGACAAGCCTCAGTTTTGTATCCTTTCTCCATAGCATTTGCAGCATGTGATTACCTGGGTCCAACCAGGCTTGGGCACCTTCTCTGTTTGCCTTCCCAATCACAACTTCATTTTGAAGATGAAGTCATATCTTCCAGCAAAGAGACATGGGAGGACAGAAAATACTGTTTGTATCTAGTAGCTAATGAAATCCTTTTCCATCCTCACTTTTTCCACCTTCCACCTTTTCTATTTCCCCTCCTGAAAAACCTGCCACTGCCAGTCAGCACAAACAACACTGAGCTAAATGAAAGCATGATCTACCTTAGTATAAAGCAGTCATGCTTTATACTTTTAGGGACTGAGTGCTCAAACTAAAAGGCCTTCCAGCATCAGGTGTTACCTGGGACAGGACTTCTGTGGTGAACGGGACTTGCCTCTCCAGAGACAGCAGAAGACCTGGGGGTTGAGGGGGGAAGAACAGGCATGCGCCTGTTGCTCCTCTTCCCTCACCACTCCAAGCTTTCAGCTGCCTCTCTGGGGGTAGCAGAAGGCTTCTGGAAGGCCAGAAAGAAGGAGGAACAGGTGCTCGCCTGTTCTTCCTCTTCCCTGCCCGCCACATGCCATAAAACATGGCTTCATGTACTATCTCTGGCACATGTGCCATAGGTTCACCACCATGGGTATAAAGCAACTTCCCATATTGAATATTTTCCTGGTATGGTCAGTGTGAAACCTCAATATTTTCTGACCAGGGATCAGGTTTGAGGGTTCACCAAAGTTCGGGCAGCTATATTAACTGTTGGAGATGAGAAAGAAGCTGTCATTGCTCTAGTGTTAATGAACATTATTTACACTAAATCATCTGCACTAAATAATTATTTGCACTATGTTGTCTACACTAAATCATCTTATGCTATCATCTTTCCTCTAACTAATTCCATGACAGCCATTTTTGGGTAGTATTCCATTTTGGCTATCATCTACATCCCATTAAAAAGTCCTGTGTAGAAACTCTGCCTAAAAATTTATGGCCCAGCAATGCAATTTGCTGTGCCAGCATATAAGTAATCAGGATATGTATGCCAATACCTTTGCAGTGCAATGTCACATACAAAAATGTTATTGCAGTGTTTCTGGGTCATTACTCTGCTACTGCAAGCAGATATCACTGGCACACATACTGAGGACTGGAATGCAAATGGCAGGTACTTTGTCTGGTCCAAAGTTAGAATACAGAAGAGGAATTAAATATTCAAAACTTTCTTAATGGTCATTCATCTGAATCCTTTGAGTCAGAAAATGCATTTTACAGCTACTGTAGTGTCATGTTTTTATGTGAAAATGGCCATTTTATAATTTGACAGTTCATGCTGCTGGTTGATAAATTGCCACCCCCCTTTTTTTTGGAACCATTGTAAATGGAATCAACAATATGCAATAAATGCTTTTATTTATGATTGTGCATGATAGGAACCCTGGTGGCACATAAGGTTGCAAGTTCAAAACCAGAAAAAGGGCTTAAACTTGACTCAGGCTTGCATCCTTCCGAGGAGGTCGCTAAAATGAGTACCCAGATTGTTGGGGGCAATTAGCTTATAATTGTAAACCACTTAGACAGTGTTAGTTCAGTATGAAGTAGTATATAAATGAAGCTGTTTGTTTGTTTTGATACTTGCCATAAGATCCTGATATTAATTGCACATTTCTCTTTGGTTAAGTGACAGATTTTTGAACTTACCTTCTATGCAATCTTCTGCAGTCACTGAGTATGGATTCAACCCCTTCCTTGTCTTTATTTTCAGACTGAAAAATGAAAAAATATATATAAATAAACCAAAAATAAATAATGATTCAGGTCAAAATAATCTTTACATCAAAGGCAAGGAATATGCACCTCTCCAAATTTATTGGACTGCAACTCCTATCAGCCTTAGCCATAATGGTGACAGATGATGGGAGTTACAGTCCAACATCTGGAAGGTCACAAATTCCACATCCTATAATCCAGAAAATGTAAGCTTCTCCCTATGGTTTTATATAACTGAGAAGGAGAAGGTGGGAGAGAGCCAGTGTGATTTAGTGGCTTGAGTTCTGGATGAGGAGGCCAGGTTTCAAATCCCTGTTGACTATGGAAACCCAATGGGTGACCTGGGCCACATCACATTCTCTCAGCCTGAGTGGAAGATGAGGAAAACTTTCTTGGAAGAAATTTTGCCAAGAAAACCCCATGATAGATTCACTTTTGTGTCACCTTAAACTACAAATGACTTATTGTTTCTTACACAACAACAACTGAGAAGGAAAAGCTATATGATTTTTAAAACTTCCCCACTTTCCCCAAGAGCTTTTTTAATTTGCAGAAAAGTCTCTGCATTATTATCCTGTTTATGAAAATAAATCTATAAAGAAATGAATCGTGCAATTTAAAAAAAACTGACCTCAGCTTTTAGTAGTGTAGAAACTGAGAGGATTGTGTCCTAATCTGCTCAGTGCCTTCATTCCATGGTTGGACTGTAGGGGGGGGGGGATTTAATTTATCAGCATCACATTTTGATTTCAGAGAAACTGTACAAGTCCTGGGGGTGTATGGCCATTAATAAAGAAACATCATTTATGTCAAATGGAATGACAGGCTGCCATCAAGGGGCTGCTTCATCATATCAATTTATAAACTCCCACAATACTATCCTATAAGAACAAGTATTATCATTGTCCTATGGCAGCTTTCTCCAAATCATCATTTAATTACTTTTTATACTCAACAAATTGATTGAATATAATGTACCTCATATTTTGAAGATCAAGAACATCATCACAGTGAACAAGGAAAGACAATGAATTTGCCAAAACATCAGTACTTAATGCTGAACCTGCAATCAAACACCCTGCTATGCATTTTTGAGTTTTGCTGGAAACTTTGGCTCTGCTCTAGTCCAAATAATCTGTTTATGGCCCTGTGCAGACCAGCTGTTTGGACTGGGTTAGGGGCGAGGTCGGGGTGTAGTTTCTGCATGATGCACACCCCAGCTCTGCCCCCAGGGTGGTGTGATGCTACACGCCACCTCACACAGTGTGCGGCATCATGGCACTTGTCTGGTGCTGTATCCACATGATGCAGCGCCAACGGAGCACCATAAAGCTACAGTGCTGTGGCTGTCGCGCCCTGTCCTTTTCACGCCCTGCAAAGGCCAGATCAGGGTTGCAGCATGTGGATGCTGCGGTCCCGATCTAGCTGTAAAAAGGGCAGCTGGAGACCGCCCCTTTGGGCTGTCTGCACAGTCCCTAAGTCACATTTATTTTGATGGAGGAGACTGAAGCATGGTATTAACACCCCATAGAAATGAATACAGCTTAAAAATGTCTATCCTAAGCAAGCTCCATAACCAGCTTGATTGTAATCAAAAATGTCTTGCTCCAACTTCTTCTCTCTTTCTGCTTATGTTTTGAAAGCTGTTCATCAGTATAGTATTCCTTTCCTATTGAGAATGCAGATTATTGACATAATTTTAAAATGAAGTTTTAAATCCTCGTGAGTTTAAAACAGGTATGGGAGGTGTGCGATGTTGCTGGATGGCATCTCCAAATACTAAGAAATTGACTACAAAGCCAGTAAGGAATACTAAGAGTTACAGCTAAGGTGTAATTTTTGCTAAATTAGTTCTCAAAGGAAATAATGAGTACTTTAAGCAATTTTCTTCCTCTTGCAAGGAAGTCTGCTGCTTTCTTACAAAACACAATGTGGAAATTTTGAAGCATGTAAATTCTTAATCACAAAGATTCTTATCAGACTATAATTTTTCTCATCAAGGTTTCTCAACTCTCAGAAGACATGTTTTTTGACCTTTTTTCAAACATTTTTTAATATTCATTCCATCATAGAATCTTAATCATTACAAGGGCCATCTAATTCAACCCCTTCCCATGCAGGAATATTATTGTTATTAATATCCCATTCTTTCCCCAGACCTGGGACCCAGAGCAGCTCACAACATTAAATAAAAATCCGTAGTATTCCTGAAATATTTCCATCCAACATGTTTAAAGACCTACAAAGAAGAGTCCATCAGCCTATTAGGCAATGTATTTCACTGTTGGACACTTCTTACAGTAAAGGAGTTCCTACTAAAGTTTAGATCTCTTCCCATTTCAATTCCTCCCCAATGTGTACTGGACCACTGAAAATCAAACACAGCTGAGATTTAGAGATTTCTGTACTGATGAACTGTTCTGGGAAGCTGCTGATGTGGCAGTCCTATACCCCACCAACTCATATGGCCCCTGTACTCATTTCTTTGTTTATTTTTTTTTTTAAAAATAGGCATTTACCATCATTAAAAGAATTGATTGACATGGGGCGGGGGGGTCAAAGGCCACTTTTCTCCTCACCCTCCTTATGGTCTACCTCCACAATAAACCCAAATACTTCCATTTTCTTCTACAGTCCTTCTCAAAACAGCCATGAGAAGTGAGATCACATCATTTCTTGTTTCCATTTTGAGAAGGACCGCAGAGATAAACAGAGGATTCTGGGGTTAGTACAGATGCTGGGGTGCCTGAAGGTGTGTGTTGTAGATATCTCCATGTACAAAAATTGCCCTAAAGGTGTGCCAAGACATTTTTTTTTAAAAAAAAAATGAGGGTGTATGTGGATTTGCAGGGACTGATTAGGACCTTCAGGACAATGGGGCTCAAGGACCACATGGGCTGCAGTATGTCCATCCCTGCTGTACACTGTAAACATGACTTTCCTACAAACATTATTAGATCTGTGATTCAGTTTTCATAAATTAATTTAATGCTACATACAAAAATACTTAATTCTTTTGGGAGCTGGAGACGGGCCATGTAAATAAAGAAAGGCCAGTATTCTGCCATGTACTAGATCCCCTTCATCTCTACTGGAATCAGTGGATTTCAAAGATGTAATTAAGGACACAATTTCATCCCACGGTCTTAATCTGGACAGAGGCAGCTACATCTGTTCTTTATTCCAGGATAACATTTCTGTTATATGGAGAAATGCAGGCTGTATCTTTCAGTAAATTTCAGAGGGCAGATGGATTGGTGGTCAAGGGAAAACATTTCCTGTATTTATTTTTTGTCAACTCATCCAGTTAAGTCAAAGTAGTTTGAAAATCAATATCTGAATTAAACAAACTCATTCTCTCCCCCCCCCTTTTCTGCTTAACACAAAATTTCCAACAAGAGTAGTAGTACATGCACAAAAGGGCTTAAAGAGGGAGAATGCAACGGTGAATGGAATGCTTCTCATATGATATCCAGATGGTTCGTTCTAAAGTAAAAGGATGAGCACATTTCCATTACTTTCTTTTTCTTTTTAAATAATTTTTACAAAACAGTTACAATAAGCAAACAGTATAACGGCACAACAGTATCAGGTTGTAAATCATAAAACAATACAAAAGAATATTAGATTTTTTCCTGCAGTTACAGTCTAGGCTTCGGGGCTAAAGAATAATTTATTGAAAACAAAGATACAAGCTCATATTCTACATTGGCTACTTAGTTATTTTTGCATAATGATATAGCATCTCCTCACCCAGTCCCACTAAATACACTTTACCAGGCATAAGCCACACCGAGACAAAGAGCTAAAAGGGCTTTAAAAGGAGCTAAGAGGGGTGTTCTTTGATGGGAAGAGAAGGCATTCAAATCTGACTGTGAAGGGAAAGATGTGGAGCTAAAGGTTTTTTTTCTTTGATGGGAAGCAAAGGCTTTCAAATCGGACTGGGAAGGGAAAGAAGTTGAGTTAAATGGGGTGTTTCTTTGTGGGAAGAGAAGGTATTCAAATTGTGTCCTCTTTCTCACATACAAACACACACATGTTCCAGGCATGAAGAGTGGGGCATCACAGCGGTGCTTGTTTCAGGATCTTTCTAACCAGTATTAGTGTATTGGCCTGTATATAAATTGACCTAAGGTCAATTTTGGGACATAGAGTTCTCCACTTATAGTTGAGTATGTACAGTACTAGTGCAACTAACACATGTGAAATGCTACAACGTTATCCTCATGTCCAGAGTCATTTGTCAAATAATGTGCATAAAGACTTATGTTTTTCTGTAAGTACAAAGTACCAGAGTTTTACTTTCCATTGTTAAATAAAGATTCCAGTTTTTTCAGCAGCTTTTTTAAATTAAAACTTGTAACAACAGCATGGAACAAATAATTATACCTTTAGAACAATTTCAATACTTCAGTAAGTTACATAGCAATAGTTAATCCCACCAATAAATTTTGCATTCCTATTGAGACTTGATATATCCCTGAAGAAACAAAATGTTATAAATTTTAGCACCCAGGATAGACAGGATTAGAAAAAACTCTGGCTATGTATTTGTAAGGAGATGTAAAATGATTACAGCAATCTAAAACCTCTGGAGAATTTTGGTGGATCTCAGTGCTGAGCGAATAATTTCACACCTGGCTATGGAGATATAGCCAGACAGTTCTTCAATCTTGGCTGCTCCCCATGCAACACAGATTAGCCATGTGGGGAGGGACTTTATGGTAAGTCCAATGGATGGTAAATGGCTCTGCCTAATGTAGGTCTGCATGTGAACCTATTATGTTAGGCTGAGACATATAGGATCAAGGCCTTGATCTTCTTAAGAGATAGACCAAAATAGTATTTTCTGTTGAATTCGAAATTTACTTTTAAAGCATTGCAAATGTAACTGTTTTACAAAGCAAACACAAAATAAAAAATGTGACTATATTATAGCATTTAGTTTCTCCCTTTCCCACTCTCAGTACACTAAATAAAGCACACATAGAGCCGGAACAGACTGGCATTAAAAGCCATCTTCCCAGTGGCTTGGGGGCATGGCATTTATCCACCACATGCCCCAAATTGTCTTGAAGCTGGCTGGCTGCCCATATGGTGGCTGGCTTTAAGATGCTTTGGTGGTGCAGCGTTCATATGCTGCACACTGCAGAAGCACTTTAAAGCCAGCTTCCAGCTGCAGTGTGGGCGGAAAGCTGGCTTTTAGCCACCCCAAAAAGGAATGGCTCTTTGCCGCTTATTTTTCAGGTGGCTTGAAGGTGGCATGGGGCCATGGTGTGCATTTGCCGTGGCCCCAATCTGCCTGTTTTCCCCTATAAACTCACTTTAGTTCAGATCTTTACCTCAGTTTTCTTCATTTCATTGGTTATGGTGTTTTAAAATCCTTCAACTAATAAGCAGCAACTCCTAATTTTTTAATCGACAATGTGTGCCTCTGTTGGACTGTTTTCCAATTCCACGAACCAAAGTTTCTTTGAGTCAGCAACCTGCCTAAATGCCATTGCTTGTTATTACTGTGGTTGCAAATGTACATATTAATCAAGTGACCACTAATCTCAGCATACCCTAAATGCAATATTGGCAAGCACTTAAACAACAATTTACCAGCTTGCACATCTGAGCTTAGCGCCATCTGTCACATGGCAGGTTAGCTGGTAACATTAACTAATTAGTTAAATGGATGAATAAATCATCACAGTCCAAGCCAAATTGAAGATCTGTCACCCATTCTTTAAATCAGTGATACCTAATCACCAAGACAGCATAACATTTGTCTTTTTAAAATAATTTCTTACAATTCATAAACACTTCAGACAATTTGAATTAATGAGCACAGCACTCTTAGATCCTGTCAAAGTTGTCTTTAAAACATTAAATTCCACGAGAAAGTCATTTTGATAGGCCTTGCAATGAAAGTTTTTAGGCATCAGTAACTGGCTGTGAGTTGCAGATAGAAAGCCAAATGAAACCCGAGGAGTTCATCAGAAACAATAATTGGTGCCTCAATAATTAAAGTGGTATTTTTTGATAAATGGGGAAGAGCTGTTTTATACATTACCCAGTGGATACCCAGAGAGCTATAGTAAATCCCACTTGCTGATATGTGTCTCTATATAACGTGCATTGTTGTGGCCGTACAATTTTACATGCATAATTTTTTTCTATATAATTCAGAAGTGGCTCAGAGAGCTCCATTCGTCATAAAACTCCTTAAATGTAGGAGTTCAGTAGTATTAGCTTTTCTTCCCCCACACCCTTTTTGCTCTTGGAAATTAGATGCTGAATCTGAAGACTGTAACAAGCCTCTCTCACCAACCTATCCATGGTTCAAGTTAAAGAGCTGTTTTGCAGAACTGGACTTAGCTGTACAAGGGAGATAGAAAGGACCATGTCTTAATGATGGGGAACCACTTTCAATCTGAGGACCAAATTGCATTTGACATAAAATCAGAGGTAGGATTAGGTTGAGCCAAGGTTGAAAGGGTAGGATCAATAATACCCCCATATTTTAGCTGAAAGCTCTTAGTGCCAGTAACTAAGCCACAGCAGGCATCTCAACCTTCCAGTGGGAGGAACATCTGTACAACAG
The DNA here is from genome assembly GCF_019175285.1 of Sceloporus undulatus. Classification (NCBI taxonomy): domain Eukaryota; kingdom Metazoa; phylum Chordata; class Lepidosauria; order Squamata; family Phrynosomatidae; genus Sceloporus; species Sceloporus undulatus. The sequence goes on from NC_056522.1 coordinate 200,421,006, forward strand.
TGTCATTGGGAAGGGGACATGACTATCTGGGGAAATTCAAAAGGGAGGATCAGATTTGGCCTTATGGGCTGAGGTTCCCAACCCCTGATCCAAAATAAAAAAGCACCAACACTTCAAAGGGACTGCCAGACTATCATCAGCAGTGATGGGAAAAGAAGACTAGCTCTTTAGGCCAGGAAAATAGCCTGACCATAACATTTTGCAGAGGCCAAGTTATTTCAGCTGGAGCTGGGACCAGTAGCCTTTCTTCACTGGTGTGGCTAGTCTCTTTCCCATCTACATGAGAACTGCATATGGTTGATTGTCCTGATTTCCTGTCAGATGGAATTTGGTCATCAGGTCGAAACTTACTCCAAACCTAAACCCTAATAAAGAAATTACTCCCATCCTGTCAATCAAGTGTGGGAAAACAATGGCATTCCAAATGTTGTTGGATTCCTGTCAGTCCCAGGCAGTCTGGACAATGGTGAGAGATGATGGGAATATAGTTTATCAGTATCTAGAGGAATACACTTCCCCCTTCTGTACAGTACAATGGCTAAAAGGCACTTTCTATAACATGAGTCATGAGTAGGGGTGTTAATAGGCCTATTTATTTTAAAAGACTTTGCATTTAAATTCAGTTTGTCGGTCAATTCTGCTATTGATCTTTATTGGCAATGTGATCTGAATATCTGCTCTCTCCCTCTGTATATATGTGTGTGTGTGTTAGCCTACAGTTCCGTAAACAATTGTGAAGGAGTAACTCCACTTAAAGTAAATGGAACTTACTCCTGAGTAGAATTGTAAGAAATGTGCCATTCATCTTGTTTAGAAGTTCACTAGTTTTGTAAGCTGACTCCAACAGCATGGGAGTAGGATAAAAGCTGTTTTAAATAAATGAATAAAAGGAATAGGTCAAAATCAGCTCAGGTAATATTGTCGGTACTGATGTATTCCTTTGGAGCTTAATGTCCTCTTTGATTTCTGACATAAGAAAGAATAAGTTAACATGAATATACGAAGTTGTCTTTAGAAGTTATAGTTGCTTAAAACATGTTGAAGGTTTTACATTTTATTACTCAGTCCAATTGCTGGTTAAAATCGGATCAGACCCATTCAATCTGTGGGGTTTACATACAGTTGGTCCTCTTTATCCACTGATTATTTATCCAAAGATTCAAGCATCCATAGCTTGAAAATATTCAAAAATACATAAATTCCCAAAAGCATACTTTGATTTTGTCATTTTCTGTAACTAGTGAGCAAGGTTTCTTTGAGTCTGAGAGCAATGGTAGTTTCTGAAAGACTTCATTGGGAATCATAGTTGTAAATCATTGCTACACAAAATGCTGAAAAGCCTGTCTAGGTTTCTTTTTAAGTGTCTTAAAACCAAAAGGGAACTGTACAGGAGCCAGGTGGAAAATAGGATAGATTACTAAGGGTGAATATTTTACTTAGCATAATGTTTCAGAAGAGAGAAAATACTTCAAAAAGGAAGGCACAAGATAGGCTATATTTAAAAAAAATAACGATAAGGAAATGGGAAGATGTTTAATATATATGTTAGAACTAAAAAAATGATTAGGAAATGGGAAGACATTTAATGTATATGTTAGAACTCAAAGAAAAACAATCTTTTGCTTAGCCTAGAGATGGTAATTAGCCTTTTTTACATTCAGTGTGCAAGTATGACTTGAAACTATTTTGACAGCTCATTTTCTTGACCCTTGTATGTGAAATTGCAACTTTCATGGGTGCACCAGGAAAACATGCCATCCTCTTTCATGCTGCTACTTCAAAGGAGATGCTTGGCAGACATGAACTTCAACAGCTTTCTCCAACTTGCCACCCTTCAGATGTTTTGAAAGCACCATGAATAGGCAGATTTTGAGCTCCATTCTCACACCCAGAGCATGCTCGGTTGGAGAAGGCGAGCATATCCTTTTCAAGGGAGAAGTGACAACTGAAAGGCTATTAATCAAGGTTCATTGGTCATATTAAACCAGCATCTCACTTTGTCTTTAACCTAAAAAACTGTATGATGTGTCTTTCCCACCTTTAGAGTATAACTTTAAATTTTATCTAAGGATTCATCTACACTGTAAAATTCAGAGACATAGGGATGCCACCTCTTTCTGCCTTGCATCATTGCCGCAGCACCTACACGCTGTGGCAACAATCCGCTCCCTCTCAGGAGCAAAAAGATGACACACCCATGCATCATCATGGCGTGTCCCGTGTGGAACCTGATTTTGTAAAAAGACCTCTCCAGGGCCTAAAATCTCCATGAGGAGGGGCTAAAAGATGGAAAAACAACCCCCTCAGCCCTTAGAGACTAAATAGTGTGTCTTTTTGTGTGTGTGGTGGAAGCATTTTAGGGGAAGACCTCCAAGGTCTCCTGTGGTGCAAATGTGTCTCCCAGCCTCAGATGGTTGCCCATCCCTGTTTTAGAAAAGAAATTGCTCTGGGCCTATAGATCCAGTTATAGCCACAATTAGTGCAACAGGGCATGGAGAAAAACCCAGAGATAATATATGTGCTCCTATGGCACAATAGGAACACCTCCTATTGCTTTGGTCCCAAAGGTCCAACTACAACCATTTTTGAAAAAGTAGTGCCACAGGACGTAGAAAAAAGTGAGACATGAAATGCACCCCTACAGTACTATATGAGTAAAGATGAACACCTCATTTTGAAAGATTTAGCCACTGATTCCCCACATTATTATCAAGGAAGCAGACTAAGAGCGTGTTCTGGTCATCCAAGACATCCTAGAACACAAAAAATGAGGCATTGTGCCCATTATCAGACACATCTGTATATAAGCCATTTCAAAAGGGTCCCGCCCAAGATATCATGAAAGAACTTAATGTCACATTGAAGGAGGGATTATCCTGGACTATATCACCAAAGCAGAATATAATTTTTATTGAACAGAAACCCCAGAAGCCCTGTATTTTATATTTTACTTAAGATCCATAAAGAGCTTAATCTTGATGTGCTTTCTGAGGAGAAAGAAAAGGATGCTGAGAGGTTGGTGCCCCTGTGGAGGGCTGCAGGAAAGGGATGTGATTCCTTGGTAATTTTCTTCTCAAATGAGAGAACAACTCATTTTAGCAATGTATTCTTTCACTGTGAATTTTTTGAAAAGTTTCAAGACACACTCTGTACAAAATTTATATGCAATTATTTTCTGCAGCAAATGGCCTTTTATGCACAGAAAATAATATTTCTGCACAGGAATACTATTTTCAAGGCTTAAAACAACTGCGTGTGAAATTTTGTGCAGAATAAGTCCCAAACATTTTTTTATCAGTCCAAGATACTCCTCATCAGTTTCTCAACATCAAACATTTTTTCTACCATTTCCCAAATATTCTTCCCATCCCTGAAGAATAATAGAGATGTGTTAGGGAGGGTGGGCAAGAGATGTATTGGCAAGGGAATGGAAGAAAATCTGTTGGCAAATAGGCAGACATTTTTGCTGTTCAAGTGAAATAGCACCTCCCTTTGCTCACACCATCTTTTCCAGTATTGAAAGTTAGCCAAATTGTTTGGGCATGTAAGGTAAGCTATAAACCCTATAAGTCCCTCTCACCATCTCTGAAAGAAAACATACAATAGTAACAAAGTAAACAACTAACCATTAGCTGACTTTTCAAGACACCAGATATGGGCTATGCCAGTAGGACTAACCTGTATGTTAGATAGCAACATCTTGAAGTATTGGTAGTACAACAAGATTTTGAATGATGAAGATGTGATATCAAAATGTCTGTAATTCCCCCTCTCCCCCCTCCCCAGGGAGATAAATAATGGTGACTCCTTACAGCATTCTTTATATGATAGCTTGGGAAATAATAATAATAACAACAACAACAACAACAACAATAATAATTGGTTTTCCCATGGAAATAGCCAATTGAAGTTACACAGCTTTGTGAAGATTTCCATTTGACACATACTGATGAAGACATCCAACTGTCTTTTTAAACATTTTTTCCAGATTTTTCACTCAGATATTTTCCTCAGTTTAAGTGTTTAGATGTATTTGAATTTTTAAAAGTATTTAGAAGTATTTCTATTTTTGAACAGAATATTAATTTTAATAGACATTTTTAATGCCTCCATTTTCTTGGGAATATTTAGGAACATAACAGTTGTTCGCAACACTTTATTATTAATATTGGATGTATTTCATGCAGTCCACTTTGACACATAAATAGAATTTAACTACATGTTCTTTTTATTGTTACCCTGTTCTTTTTCTTGTTACCAGAAATGGACTGCATTTAGTGGTTGCAAATGGAAGTTGGAGCTTTTGCAATGTGTGTAGGCAAATGAATTTACCAGATGCTTTTCTTTCTGGACTATTGTTTGCAATCACAGATAGGTTTCCTCCCCTAAAAAGCTGGAAATAATGTGAAAAGTTCCATCACTCTTGTGGCATTTGAAGGATATGAAATTCACTCAACCATGGCTGCTCTACAATTTTGCAACATACTCACAAGTCAAAAGTTGTCCAACACTTAATCTGATCCTTTCAACTCAAATCTGTCAGTCAGAGTTTCAAATCTGCAACATCTGTTGAAGGGTGAAGGATTAGTTTTAACAGACGCCAGACAGCTATATCTTAATTCTTTGAAAAAAATACTGTGGAGATGGGTGGAGAAGAATAATTCGAACATGTCATATCTTCTGCTTGGAGAAATTCTTACAAAACAAGACAGTGAGTGTTGTCAAAGCAAGAGTATGGTGACATGATACTGCTTTTGAATAAAAGTTTCTCTTAGATGCTCATTTGAACCACAAAATAGGTCTGCTGTAGCCAGCACATAGCATCTTTTGTTTGTTTGCTTGTTTGTTTTATATTCCGTGGACAACATGCCCATGATTGGTACTATATGCATTTTGGGTAGTGTATATTTTGAAGGAAGAGAAACTATGCTGGAGGAGCTGTATGCCCCATTAATAATAATGATTTATAGTCTGCTTAATCTCAGGGAATCCAAGCAGATTACAGCAGTAAAATAACATACAATTAAAAGAGAAATGCATTAAAAAACCCAAAATCCCCAACCTTCCCCCCCCCCCAAACATATAAACACAACTGAGTCCTAAAAAGAGATTAAACCAAAAAAGAAAATTATTAAGTCCCTAGTTTAGGGCGGGGGTTAAGCTACTAAATATGAGTGAGGATAGACAAATCACCTTTGTATATATTTTAAAATGCTAAATTTAGTTAATAATTAATAAATGGACATTTGTAAAATATCCACAAGTACAGATTTTTAGTTTGTTCTATAAGAATGAATAGAAATAATTCACTCAAAATGAGAGACAATGGAGTTTACTGCATTGCTAAAAAACGTGACTTACCCCTGCCATATTGAAGTCTCTTTTGGGATAAAGTCAGGTATTATCGTACACAAAATGTCATCAATGCTGCCAGCCAAGTGCAGCCTGACTAACTTCCAGCAAGAAGCCATGCTCAGCCAGCCTCTTTTCAAAATGGGGAAGCTCCCAACTTTGCAAATTGGCCAGCTGAGCACAGCTTCTAGCTGGAAGTTAGCCAGGCTGCACTCAGCCGGTAGCATCAGTGACATTTTGCATATGATCATATCTGACTTTATCCCAAAAGAGACTTCAACACTGCAGAGGTAAGTTGGTCTTTTAGCAATGCAGTAAACTTCAGTAAAGAGTGTAGCAGGAGCCTCTGCCTGCCAAGAAGAAGAGCCCTCCCCCCCGACCTCCATCTTGAGGGGAGAGAAGCAGGCAAGTAACAACAGGCCTCTACCTGCCAAGAAGAAGAGCCCTCCCTCGACCACCATCTTGAGGGGAGAGAAGCAGAGGGGTTTTTTTTTTTGTTGTTACTTGCTTTGTTGTATATGCATATGTATGCTGTAAACCGCTTTGATCATAGGAAAAGCGGTATACAAATAAAACATATTATTATTATTATTATTATTATTGTGACACAGTGATTTCAGCATTGGACTACGACTCTAGTCTCCAGAGTCCCTCCATAGTTTGAATCCTGGCTTGGCCATGGAAATGGAAGTCTCAGCATCAGAGGAAGGCAAGGGCAAACCTCCTCTGAACAAATCTTGCCAAGAAAATCCTATGATAGATTCACTTAGTATCACGGTAATTCAGAAATGACTTGGAGGCACCTAATGATAACAAAGGATATAGCACTGGGTTTAGGGTTGGATTGCCACTTCTGAACAAATTCCAGTGTTGTTGTTGCTATAAAATTTATACTATATCATAGATATCAGAGCGGTTTACAAATAGCATAAAAACAAATTAAGCAGTTTAAAACAATAAAATAATTAAATAAACTAAAATATGTTAAACAACAATAATAAGTTAAAACACATTTTAAAGTTTTAAGATGAGCCAGTAAGGTCCAAAGGCTCTGATGAACAGCTAAGTTTTAACCTGGAACCTAAATGGCATGAGTGATGGCACCAATCAGTCCTCCATACTTTATCTTTGTTTCAAAGAGCTGAAAGCTCTTCTCCCGGTGTTATTGGTTCTCCCCCCTTTACAGAAAACTATTAGGCTGAGGGACAGTGACTATTTCATCTAAGGATGAAATTATATCTGAGAAATGTTCCAAAAACAAGTTAATCTAGTTCTTCCTTGTAGAAGAGATATCTACAGCAACATTTTTAAAAACCCATATATTCCAAAGATCTGGATCAATAGTGAATTAATAGAATGGATCAGAATCATGTTAAGTGAATAGTTCACAAAGTTGGCTAGTGAACAACCACCAAATAGTTTTATAGGTCAGCTTGTAAGTGTTCAGAATAGAAAGCAGAGGAAGCCAGAACAAGTACAGAAATAATTTCAAGGATGGGTTATTTGTATGTCCAGTGCACCACTACACACATTTAAACTTTACTTTCTCGCAGTTCCACAAACTGTAGAGACCATTTATAATTTAGAGGCATTCCTTATACTAGTGAAGCATATTAAGAAAGTAGTAGTGGATGGGCAAATTTGTAGGACTTAATGCTTGGAGCTAAGGAAAACTTGAGACTGCTTTACAAAGTCTTGATTCATTTTAATAATTGAAATTATATTTCATGCTACTTCTTATTCTTGCTGTGTATATTTATGAAGCCTAAGACAAAAAAAAGTCTTAATAGTCTGACCCCATTTGAGAGAAGACACATGGATATGATATATCTGTTGCAACATAGTTCCACTACCTTTTAAATGCTCCCACTCAGGCTGCATCCACACTGCAGAAATAATCCAGGTTGACACCACTTTAACTGTCATGGCTAAATGGAATTGTGGGAATTGTAGTTTTGTGAGACATTTAACCTTCTCTGTCAGAGAGCTCTAGTGCCACAACAAACTACAATTCTCAGGATTCCATATGATGGAGCCATGACAGTTAAAGTGATGTCAACCTGGATTATTTCTGCAGTGCAGATGCAGTCTTATTTTTTAATTGCCTGTATCTGCTAAACTAAAATATCAAAGATAGAATATAGACTTTGTCTTGCTGTGCTTTATTTAGGATTAGGCCAAAATGGTTTTCTCCAATGACCCAAGTCATGGTCAATGGTTTCCAAACTTCCCAAGTTATGTTTGGGATTTTCCCCTACCCCTAGTAACAAAAATAAAGCAATAATACATTGAATAGCCCAAAACATGCTGTCACCTCATCTTGCCTAAAGGTAGAGCTGCCCTGTGTTAGATGTATTCCATTTGGCTAGATCTACCTCAGAAATAATATTACGGTATGTTAGGGTGTTTTCACACTGCAGAAATAAAGCAGATTGACACCACTTTAACTGTCATGGCTTCCTCCTTTGGAATCCTGGCATGATTCTGTCATGCTTCCTCATGAGTCTCCAGAAGAAAAGTCTGGCAATGTACATTTACCGGATGTTGTTGACAAGCAGCTTTCAACATTCCTCACCTATTCTAACCAGTGCTGATCTGAATAGCAGTCCAACAAGATCTGAAGGGTGTTTCTCCATGCTTGCGGTTGTATGAGGTCTATCCAGTTCCAGAGATCTCCTGCTTGGGATTCCAAATCTTTGTCTGAGCCTGAGACCTGCTGAAGCCCCTGGGCTTGGACTACTCTACTTTGGTGACCTATTTGCTTAAGACTCTATTTACAGCATTGTCAACATCCTTGCTAATCCAGCCCTTGCTAGATTTGCATGGTTCAGTAAAGCTACACTGTTACAACTAGCTCTTTCATCTCATTTCTAGAGATTTACACAAGAGAAATACACATACACACACACACACACACAAAATTGCTATGAGCATCAAATAATTATTTCTTTCAAAAGGTATACACAAGTGCATTATTCATAGTGACAAAGCAAACGAATTTACCAAGACAGGATGCCATTCCTCAAGCAGTTCATCCATGTTTATTTTCTCAGAAGAGAGACCTTGTTCAGCTTCTATTTTCTTTCAGAAACACACTAAAGCTTCCGCTGAACATCCCTTGGGCATAGCATAAATATCCGCATGTGGAGCTACACTACAATGACTCCCCCTCAACTTACTTTAGAACCCTGAAGCCACCTTGCATGATCATTCTGTGCTTCACAGCAAGCAGGCAGGATTAGGGAAGTCTCTAGATTTACCCTCCACGATAACTAGAGACACAGTTATAACATTAGAGCTGAGATCTACAAGAGTTCTCTAGGGGTCTTGGTGTTTCTGTAATGATTGTGCATCTGTCTATGGGGGGAGTTGCCAGATACTGTATTTCTCAAATACTGCCTGCTTATATTGAAGGATGGACTGCCCATGTGAGGCTGATCCAGGAGCAGTTGGGCACTCCACAGAGAGAACAGGAATACCAACTCCTGTTGGACTCTAATGAGGAGATCTGCAGGCAGAAGAGACATTAACATGTGCAGATGTCCCCATTTGAATTCTGGCCTAAGCATAATAATAAAAAGCCACATATAAAATCTGTTGTTTCTTTTTTAAAGAAAAATTAAACACATAGTATTAAAAGCCTTAATAAGCATGGCATCTTATCTCTTTCTTGGCCATTCTATGCACAAGGGAACCAACTTTGATTGAACTCTGCACCTTTTATTTTCAATTTTAATTAGCTTTACAGTTTGAACAGATCCCTTCTGTGGTTAATTTACTACCACCTGTGAATTTCCATGGTCAGTAAATAAACTAGAAGATGAAGACGAAGATGAGGAAGAAGAAGAAGAAGAAGAAGAAGAAGAAGAAGAAGAAGAAGAAGAGAGTTGTCATATGGTTTATTAACTCTTGTCAGAAGACTGAGAAAATATCGGAATATTTTTTATCCCATTAAGATTATGCTTTCATTAAAGTACTTCTACTAATGCTATTATGGATTAATTTATATTGATGTGCTTATCTACAGCAAACACACATACATGAGTGAAATCTGATCTAAAATAGTTAGGTATATTAATAAAGGGGAAATGGATGTAATGAAGAACACTAGTGCTCTGGATGTAAAACATTGCCCTCCACTGGATGAACCTAGAATAATTAAAGCATCACCTGCTAATCTCCCCTCTCCCACAAATAACTGGGGTTTTAGCATAGGAAGCTGAAAGGTATGTTGTTCGTAGCTTGTGCCTGTTTTTTTAAAGAGCAACAGCAACAAATAGGGATTGAAGGTTCATCCAAGTGATACTCACACAGAGGATGCCAGTACTATTTCTATTTACTATAACATAGCATCCTACAATAGGTTGATATATTGGCTGTGATGGCCATCATAATTGTACCAATGTAAGATTCAGCAGCATTGTAGGTGGTGGCATGGCAGCAGAAGTGAAATGGCTGCAATCTCTGGGATGGTGGGGGGAGCTTTCTCTGTTGCTCTGGCTTTCTCTGCCAGCCCCCTTCCAGCTCTCCATGTACCACTCCTCAATGTGCCCTATGCCTCTTTAAGGGACTGTTCTGGCAGCATAAAGTATCATTGAGATTCTGTCCATTGACTGCATTCAGAACAAGATTTAGGACTAACTAGCTAGGGTGCCAAGGTTAGGGACAACTAATGTGTCCCCAACCTTGCCAGTTTCTTTCCATTTGTAAAGTTGACAGCACTGACCTCACTGGTGACTGTTGCATTAACATTTTGTTTTCATATTTTGAGAGGGAATTTACACACATGGGTTTACCTTTAATGACAAAAACTAGGCATATGAGTTAGTGTAATTAGATCTGCACATGCAGATTTACCTTATTCTGTGAAAGGAATACATCACACAGTCCTCCTCAGAGTTTTCAACTGAAGGGTAGGAAAGATAGCAGGTTGATGCTCCTGCTGTGAACTCCACAGGTAGGAGAAGATATAAACAGGTGGCCAGAAGCTGAAATGGCCAAACAGCTCCAAACAGAAATATTTTGTTTCCAGACAAAGTGAAAACATTGAAATGCCCCACATTGCGTGCTCTAAAATTCTCTGACTCACAGAAGACCACTGTATTTGTAGTGGTCTGAAAAGTGAGCTGAACAGCAGAAGAGGGCAGGGATTACCAACAGACTCAGGTCATTTCAAGCTAGCCTTTTAGGAGACACTGGACCTGTTCCCACTTTCTTAACCACTCAATTATCTAGCAACATAATCCACATTTGAAGAGAGATCCTTTGAGGGCAATAGTGATGTCTGTGAGTTTGCCTTCTTTTGTTGATGAAGAACTGAGAAAACAAAGCCTATTTGCAACAGATTGGTTTAAAATCAGAAAGCTTAACAATAAATGTGATTTAGAAAAGATCTCAATAGACAAAGGGAACAGTAACTGTACAAGGATTTTGTGGAGTTATTTGATATTTTTTTTATTATTTTTGGAAACTTGTATGGTAAACAAAGAGTTAAAAAAAATTACTCCTCTTGAAAAGCAGGAAGGTTTTCTTCAAAAGTTAATGCCCCAAGGCCTTGCTGAAACTATGGAGTCTGAATGATTGTCTTCACTTTTAACCCTGTAATTGCTGTACTTGTGTTGTGGATCAATTGGATAAAGTAACTACTGGAAGAATGACAATTTTACAGAAGAACAAGAACAACCACTTTGACAGGAGTTGCTGGAGGAGATTAGAGCTTTGAGAAGAGAGATGAAGGATGTCAAAAAAGTCTTTAAAAGGGAAGGAGAAGCTCAGGGATGGATCATTGGAAGATGTGAAAAGAATTGATTATGTACTGGAATCTGTGGAGAATAAAATGGAATTTACAGATGAAGAGTTGGGGGAAAACAACTGGGTATTGAGGGGAAAAATCTGATTTGTTGGTACAATCTGTGTTGGCAAAAACATGACTGTATAGGATCAGTTTGAACTGATAGGGAAATTGAGTTTTGAAAATGAGAAGAAAGTTGAAGGTTTGCATCCTGTTAATGATGAAGATGAATTTTATGTTACCCTAAAGCAATGATGCTAAGATATGGAGAAAAACTTAAAATACTAAAATTGCTGGAGAAAACCTCTCTGTGATAAAACAAGGTCTTAGTTCTGATTGTTTCAGCCAACTCTGGCCTTGGTAGAAGATGTATCACACAACCAATGGAATAAATTCAGGAAAAGGGAGAGTTAAGATAAAGGATGTAAGAATTTTGGCTTTCATATTCAGACAGATTAACAAAAAACATGGCCTAAGGAACTGAAAGTTATAATATGTTAAGATCTTAAAGAAAACTCTTCAAAATGAAGTAGTGTTGGTGTATGATGTTGGGGAGGAGGGGAGAATACATGTCACCTAATGTTACCAAGTCATTTGGTAACAAGTCATTTTTTGTCACAAAAAGTCAATAAGGACCCAGTCTTTAGAAATTATGCCTCGACAGAGATATCAATAATCATATCATCAGAAGAGCACTTATGAAAACCTGGATGCAAATAAAGACCAAATTTTAAAACAGAAGACCTCTTTGAGTCTCAACTCAGGAAGTTTTTGGAAGATAGAAACATCAAGGATGGCTGAAATATAAAGATCTAATTTAAAAAGTTGCCCACAGGAATTATGAGTTTTGTCAAAGAAAGGAACTGGAAGAAGATAATAAAAAAAATTAGACTGGTTTCAATTATTTCCAAATAGAGAGAAGGTTCAAACTTATCAATTGAAGGTTTCAAAGAAAATCAGAATCAATTGATTAAAATCTTATGGGATCCAGAGAAAGGGAACATGTCTAAATCTAAATATCTACTTCTGGAAAGAAATCTCAAACAAGAGTTGATTAAAAAAAACCTTGATGATTAAATGGGCACAAGATATAAGACAGTCAATACCCCTAGAAAGTTGGGGAAACACCTGAAAAAAAGACAAATCTTTTTACAGCATCTCAAGATTCAATGGAGAATTTCCTTAAAATTTCTAACAGATATACTCCAACAAGACTGAATAAAATATATAAAATTGGGAATGAAAGGTGCAGCAAGTGTCACAGAAAAACAGGCTCTTTATTTCATGTGTGGTGGCCTTCTCCACAAATTAAAAAATTCTGGTCCAAAATACACATAATAATTCGAAAACTGTTACACACCCAATACTCTCTATTACCTGAATTATATTTACTCAGCATGACATCGGTGCTTAAGAAAGAGGATAAGAAAACTTAATGGAGGATCATTCTTTATTTAGTGACAATGGCAAAAGTATTATTGCAAGAGGCTGGAAAACACAAGAGTCAAAAATAGAAGATTGGAAACTTAAAGTTAGTGATATGAAGGTCTTGGATAAACTAAAATTCTTAATTAACAATAAAGCAACAAATAAACTGGAAAAAAGTGGAAACCATTGGCACATCTATATAACCTGAAGAAATTCAATATTTAAATTTTCCCCTTTTGATTTTCTTGTTTTTCAACACAAATGCAATGAATTCAAGTGTACGACATTGCAATGAACTAGTCCATCATGAGCTGAAAGAAAGAGGGATGAAACAAGCAATTTAATGAACTGATACAAAGATATACATAAACAGAAAATTTCTTGATTATAGGAGGAGTAAAAAAAATTAACAGTTTCTTTATATTTCTTATTTTTCTTATTTTCATTTGATTAAAGCACAATTAGAAAATGTACATGCACTTTTAGAGTGGATGGGAAAAAGTTAAGCGAGTATAGATTAAAATAGGTGCACATCCTCACTTAATGTGGAAAACTAATGGAAGTACTGTATAAAGGAAAATATCTTGTCACAATTTCAATTATATTGCACAGGATTCAGTGTTGTTGTTTTTTTAAAAAAATGAATAAAAAAGAAATTATTCCTAAAAATTATGGGTTAAAAAAGGATGAGTTAAAAATATGAGTTACAATATGTAAATAGATTAAGGGAAATATGGATAAAGGAGTTTGTAATGGATATTATTTGAATAATAATAATAATAATAATAATAATAATAATAATAATTCTATTCCGCCTTTTCTCCATGGAATCAAATCAAAGCGGATTATAACAAGAACATTAGATTCAAAAATAATCATACGGTAAACATAAGCCACAATAGAAAACATAAACCTACTGTCTAAACCAAGGAATATATATATCAAACTCCACAGTATCAACGTAATAAATTAAAAATACCCTAATATAGTTAATCTAGCTAACAAATATCAACTTTTCCCTAGCAGCAAAAAATATAGTTCAATACAAATAGTAGGACAATAATAATACAATAGCAGCAGGAGACTATAATCCCATATACTCCCAAAACATTACATAATAATAACTCTTTCCCTTAGCAGCAAAAAATATTGTTCAATACAAATACTAGGACAGTAATAATATAGTAATGACAGGACACCATAGTCCCTTATACGCCCCAAAACATTACAAGATAATAGCAAATTCCTCAATTTAGATTAATTTAAACAATTAAAACAATACAAAACCAGTAAAATGCCACACTCCATCTAAGCTAGCCCTAGTTGGTACTGGGCTGGAGGCAAGCTCCGGGTCTGTCTTCCTTCTTAGGCTGGTGGCTGGATGGTCCGGAGGAGAGCCACAAGGCTTTTGAATCTTGGCCTCAGACTCCTTCGGCTCTTAAAGAGAATTATTTAAACTGATATATCAGGAAGGCCATGGCAAACCTCCTCTGAACAAATCTTGTCAAGAAAACCTCATGATAGACTTGCTTTAGGGTCTCCATAAGTCAGAAATGACTTGAAGACCCATAATAACAATAATATTGTTGATGTAGGATGTTAGAAAATTGATTAGAATGCACAATTATGGTAGTAAATTTCCTTTATTTGGAGGAAGCTAGAAATGTAAGATTATTCATGTCATGGAAGGTTGAAGTTGATCAATTTACTAGAAATAGATAAACTGTTTATTTTAACTAGAGATTTTTAGGGATATTTCCTATAAAGGTCCAATAAAGGCTGGACCTTTATTGACTTTTTGCAAAAAAACAATGACTTGGTAACATTGGGTTTTGATGATTTCAAAGAGTAAGTGATAGAAAGAATTGCCATTGAAAGATTAAGCTATTTAACTTGTTTATCAAAAAGAGAGGAATAAAAAACTTATGGATATGTATAACCACCGAAAGGAAAATCAGAATTGTTTCTTTTTCTTTCTTATAATTTTACTTTTCCTTTTTCTTAATTTTAGTAGTCTAAGGGGGAAAGCATACCGGCAAAAAATGCTAGCTTCAAGGTGGTGTGGGAGTGTGGTGTACACATGCCAAACACCTCAACACCACCCCCAAGCTGGCGTCACACCGCCCCACTGCCCACAAAGTGGGTGGCATCACGGCATTTCTGCAATGCCACATTTACACATGCCGTGCTGCAGAAATGGGAGGAAACTGCCACCACAACAGAAAGGGCGGCTTTTTTTCCAACAAAAAAAAGAAGCAGCATCTTGTCACTTCTTCTTGGGCTGGAAAAATGCTAGATTGGGGCTGAAGCATACTGTTGCTGCAGCTCCAATCCAGCCATTTAAAGAGGCAGTGTCAAACTGCCACTTTGGGGCCGTCTGTTTTGCCCCTTAGTGTAACATTTTAAATACAGAGAAAAACAAAAAGAAGAGACTTGTCGACAGAACTAGAAATGCAATGAAAGATAAGGTCTTACAAAATTAAAACAAATGGTGGGAAGGTGCTAAAGGTACTTCATTCCAGATCTCTTTCTATCACAGAGAATATGCCAGAGTTTCTCATGTTTCTAACATTCACCACATGCTCACTGCCAAAAGGAATATCTGATTCATCTTCTTAAGGTTGCCTCTCCAGGTACGGACTAGAAAGGTCAAAAGATCTACCTTTGAGAGTGAAGTCCTCAGTTTGAAGATGTCTTCTATTTGAAGGAGTGTCCACTCCAAATCTGGTTCAAAGATTTTTTTAAAAAAGGGGGGAAAAAAACAAAGGGAGCCATAAAAGGGTTTTAAAGATGTCTGTCCACAAAGAAAATTGGAACAGAAACAGATAGATGGGTCACCTGGTTGGCCTTCTCCACTATGGGGAAAAATATTGTACAGTATTACCATTTAAATTGCAGTGAAATTCTAGATTTGAGCATACTTATGCATGGAATGTACACGAACACTGTGTATTTTATAGATATATGTGTCTTCTCTGTGGTAAAGCTTAAATAATGCCCAGAGAACATAGATCAAATATGATGGCCCATTAGCTGTACACACATTTATGTACTGCACACACTAGACTATAAATCGACATGTAGGTTTGTGGGAAGGAGATTTTGATTTTAATACAACCTGTGGATAAGCTGAGGATAAAACTTAGAGGCATATAACAAAGGATGTAAAGGGTAAAGCAAACAAAAACAATGCCAAATAACTTTCAAAATTCCAGCAGACATATTTGTTTGTGCTCATCCTAAAGGCTGGATGGATGAGGAGTGAACCACAGTAAATGGTGGCTGTGCAATGTGTGAAGAAGACAACTAGGTGCAGGCAGGGCTGTGGAACATTCACGTTTCAAAAATTATGTAGAGGCAAAGCAAAGAAAATGGCCTCAGTGCTAGCCGTGATTATAGCCCTTAACTTTCATATGATAACTTCACCAAATTTAATCTAGAAAAGCTCACAAACATACACAAATGTCTTATTCGAATCCTTCAAAGCCCGATTCTGCTCAATGCACCTTTAAGGGGGAGCACCCAAGAGCCACTATCACCACCATTTCCCCATTCAGGCAATTAAAAAGGTCTGAAGCAGAGTACCAGAAGAGAGTATTGAGAAGGTTGGTGCTTCTTTTAGGTGCTCCCGGGATTGGCCAACTTTTTGACTAAAATTTCTAGACCTGTGCATGAGTCACTGTGCTCCTTTTGGCTATCTACATTTATTTAAAAGGTACGTTAGCCATTAACACAGACACACAACCATTAATAAATGAGGCACACTTTGGTAAATTATTAGTACATAATTGTAATATGACATTTGTGAAGCGTATCATCTTTTGAAATATGCTTGTTTTTCTCTTCATATGTAGACTACATTGACTGTGGGAATGAATTCTCAGATTAAATAAGGGATGCTAACTGTAACACTTTATTTCATAAGCATGTGGTGTAGTGATCATATTACATTCTGATGAGAGAAACGCAAGCTCAAATTCCTGCTCTACCATGAAGGTTCTTGGGCCAATTGCTATATTCAGGCCTAGCCTGAAGAAAAAGAGCCCTCCCTTCATGGCATCTGATGTCATCCAGCCTGGGAGGGAGTGAAAAGGCAAGCCCAACACTGTCAGGGCTCGCCAGAGCAAGAAGAAGGGCCCTCCTTCCAGCTCATCTGGTCCAGGGCTAAGAGGGAGAGAAGAACCACTGGACTTGATCCCATTCCACACTTCCATTCCTTTCTCCTTTTGTGTCATGTCATTTTAAATTGTAAGCCTGAAGGCAGGGAACCATCTAAATAATAATAATAATAATAATAATAATAA
This sequence comes from Sceloporus undulatus, assembly GCF_019175285.1. Lineage (NCBI taxonomy): Eukaryota > Metazoa > Chordata > Lepidosauria > Squamata > Phrynosomatidae > Sceloporus > Sceloporus undulatus. The sequence continues at coordinate 200,437,881 of NC_056522.1, forward strand.
TAGTAGTAGTAGTAGTAGTAGTAAGCCACTCTGAGAGCCTTTAGGATTGAAGGGCAGGGTATAAATACCACAAATAAATAAATAAATAAATATCTCGATTTAGGAGCTTATTCCATGAATTTTAAAGCTGGCTCAAGCATCCAAGCTGCAGCTGGGATGTGAGATGGAGGCAGGGATTATTGCATGCTAAATTGCTGCCTAATCGCTGGCGCCATCAGCCTGGGTCCCAGCTGTGCTCCGCCAGCACTTTTTACAAGCTGGAAAGTTTCTGACTTCAAAAAAGTGCTGGTAGAGTGTGGCTGGGACCCAGCTTGGACTGGCGGCCAGTAATTAGGCAGTGATTTAACATGTGATAATCCCCACTTCCATCCCGCGTCCTGGCTGCAGCTCTGAATGCTTGAGACGGTTTTAATGTTCATGTGATAAGTTCCTCAATCTGCCTCACAGGGTTGTTGAGAAGATAAATGAGAGGGAAAAACTATTGGATACTGTGCCAAAAGGAGGGGGGAAAACACCAATAAAGGAGGAGTAGCAAATTCAATACTCCTCTGTATGTGACAGATTGTTCTAAGCAGTTATGCATGTAACTGTTTCTGCTCTGCTCTAATGGCTGCTACCCTGGAGAGATGCTTCTCTCTGCTTGTGCCCAGATGCTTTTGCTAAAACATTACCTGCATTTGTGCAAACTCATATTCACCGAGTGTTCCCTAAGGTTCCATACATAAGCTATGTTTGCCCTAGAGCTACATGTGCACGACTTACTGTGGGCTTCCCCATTCTCTATATTGCCATGTTCAGAACACGCTGCTGAAGTGGGAGAGTTCTTTCAGGAAACTGGAATGCACACTAGAGTCACATGCAAACAATGTGTAGATGAGACAAATAGAAAGAAACTAGGATCAGTGAGGCAAGCCTAATTCTTACTGAAATCAATGGGGTTTAAGCATGTGCCAAATCCATTGCTTACAATGAGATTTTAGAATGCCTAATGGCTTTGTCATTCTCTCAATTTTTTAGAATACTGTACATCTATTTTGTTTTTCAGTTTTCCTCCAAGAGCTCAAGGCTTCATCAATCCATTAGGCCATGGCTGGGGAAAGCAGTTTCCTCTTGGAAACCACTTTTGCAGCACTTGAAACCCTTTGCCAGTTTCCCCAAATGTCATGACAGTGAAAATTATCACAAATCACCACCCAGATGTGCACAGAGGTACAAAAATAAATTCGTCCAGAACCCCCACTCTCCAAAATACCTTATTTATCTTTATTTGTCCCTCCCCTCCACAAATGACAACTAGATGTGTTGTGTCATCATTTGGAGGGGAAATGGAAGGGAAAGTAAATATTTTGGTGTACTCTGTGGAGGAATAGGGAGATTCAGGGGGAATTGTCCACAGGCTTCACACAGTTGGTTTATTGCTGGAGCATTCCTGGTTCTTCCTGGGATAAGTCCTGGATAAGCATGACATCATCTGAAAATCTTTGGTGTGATCACACAATTATCCCGGCAGTTTGCCTTTTTCTTCCTCAATTCTCCCCCATCTGATAATCTCCTTACAAGTGAGATTTGTATGAAGAGTCGCATTGTAAGGTAGGAACACTTGATATTTTTATGCCAATTTTCTTCATATACATTTTTATTATTACTATCACAAGCCTTTTCTATATAAAAAAAACATATTACCAAGTAAAGAGGGGTCAGTCCAATTCTCCCCTTCAAAGAAAGAAAGATTATTTAAATGAAAGTGATTTAGCTGAAAACTATTTCAGCAAACAACCACCAGTAGCATTTTCATATTAAAATGTCAACTGAACAATAACAAGATGCCATTAAATCAAAGGCAGCTAATTCAGCAAAATATTGATGCCAAATATGAACTAAGAAAAAAACACCTTTATGTGAGATTCATTAGCCAAGAATCTTGTTAGTGTACACTAATGAAATATATAAATCATGAAACATGGCATTCTGATGCTAAGGTAACTAATATTAATTTGACCAACAAGAAGTCATTATCAATTCTAAATATGGTTTCTTGGTAGTATACTTCAACTTTGATTTTCAGCAAAGCTTACTCCCAACTGTGGTGCATTTCATTCATTTACAGAGGAGTGTGGAGATTTTCAGTTTTCAGATATTTTGGTCTATAGCTCCCATCAGCCTCATTCAGCATGGCCCACCATAATGGATTATGAAGCTGTGGTCTAAAACATCTAGAAGGCCAAAAGCTTCCCACTTCCAATTTACATCTTGAAATCTACATAATGAAATTTTCATCATACATGCGTATACATGGCCATTTTCTTTGTAAGAGATAGCCATGTTAGAGGAAGTGCTGATGAGAGATAAAGATAAGATGCTGAAAAGAAGCCCTAACCTACTGCACATACAGAGTTGCCATAGGATTTTATTTTACTCTCTCTGACTATGGTGGGGCCTTGTTATCGGGGGGGGGGGGAGTTGTTTGGTTCCAGAACCCAGCAGATTAAAAAAAAATCCATGGATGCTCAAGTCAGTATTAAAATCTTAAATGTATCTATGATTGATGACAGCCAGGATGATAAGCAGTTTCAGGGCAGAAAGGTAGGTTTGGGCAGGACGCTCCAGGCACCAGGGAGCAATTCTTCCTGTTTCCTCTATTGGAAGAATGCAGGCATGGTGCTGGGGAGCAGGGGCTTGCCTCCCCCTCCCTTCCCTCTGATTGAAATCCATCCCTGGAAGGAGTTAACTAAAGCAGGCAGGAGTATCAAGTGCCAGAATCTTGAAGGTTGAGTTTGCTGATGCTGCCTCCCATTCTCCCACTTTTCCATCCTGTGTCTCATTGAAATCAATCCCAGACAGGTTAACAAAGGCAGGAGAAGCAGCAAGTGCCAGAATTTCAGCGACTGGGCTTCCCCATGCTGTGTGTGTGCACGTCCCTTCAAGTCACCTGTTAATTTCTGGTGATCTCATGAATTACATAGGGTTCACCCCTTGGGAAGTAGAATTTTCTTCCTTTCCCCTCTCTGGAAAACCTGCTAAGCTGCTCCCAAAATCACATTCATAAAGTTCCCAGGCTCCCAGGAACAGGGCTTTGTTTTGAGGGAGGTGCACCGGAAACTCAGTTCCTTATTTTAAGAAGGATATAGATAAGTTGGAGCAGGTCCAGAGAAGGGTCACAAAGATGATAAGACATATAGAGAACAAAACATATGAGGAAAAGTTGAAGAAGGTGGGCACATTCAGTTTGGTGAAGCGAAGGCTGAGGGGTGAGACAACTGCACTCTTTAAATATATCAGGGTTGTCAGAGAGAGGAGGAGGTAGGCCTGTTTTCTGCTTCCCCAGAGGATAGTACCAGGTCTACTGGTTTGATGTTACAGGAGAGTAGATTTTCATTGAATATTAGAAGGAACTTCTTGACAGTAAGAGCAGTTCAACAATGGAGCCAATTAGAGAAGTGATTGGGTCTTCTTCTTTGGAAATCTTCAAAAAGAGTCTGAAAAGCTACCAGCTGGAGATGCTTTATCTGGAGATCCTACACTGAGCTGGAGGTTGGACTAGGTGGGCCATGAGGCTCCTTCCACCTGTATAATTTTCTGATTGCAATGGGAAGGATAGATTTTCCTGGCTTCCTTTTGCTATTCCAGTGCCTGGCATTAGTGGTTGGAGGCCGTTTTTTGGATTTGCTTTGGTTTGGATCATTTTTGTTTGTCTTTCCTCATGGGCATTTGTAAGTATTTTTGTACATTAAAAACAAAACAAAACAAACCTCCATTAACTGAGGTATGTGTGTGCTTATTTTTCCATGATGTTCAGTATTACTCATTCAGAATTCCTTTTTTGAAAACAAAAAACAAAAAACACAATGTGCATGTTGTTGTTGTTGCATATTTTAATTCTCTGAAATATTCCACAAGCTTCATAAAAACAGAATATTTGGGGCAAGGGTACACTTTGACTTGCAAGGAATCCCAGGAAATCTAAAATGGATACTTTCATCAAGTCCAACTCCAACAAGATTCATTTTCCATCCTTTATGACAATTGCTAATAGCAGATTACATTTTGTAAATATCATACGAAGATATTGTGTCTACTGTATATGGGCAGTAGTAGCACAATCCAAATCATCCTAGCAAAAATATCAGTTTTTCTGTCTTCTGCCCTCAAGGAATTTCATGTTAATTTCCATATTGACTTGCATAATAGTTCTTTTCTTCCACATGCACTGTATTATTCCCCCAAAAGCTATGGTCCATTGACCCTACACCATGCTTGACTTAGCAGCTTCTATGCCCCAGCATTCACAGTTCCCAACCAGAGAGACTAAAGAAAGGAAAACAGATAATGTTATTCCAAATGCCTTTGCCCATGGGCTTTATCCATCGGTTCCTGCTTCTGAATGATTGTCCATAATGGTGCTGGCTCCAGTGTATGCAGAGATGCATTGCTGGGCTGTAAAATAATTGCTAGTATGCACTTTGAAAAAGTGAAACACATAAATGTTCACATAATCACACACAAAAAAAATGGTGCAGTTAGACAATGTTAGATTCTAGGCTATATTTTTACGTAGTGTGTGACTATTGTTACATGTTTATATCTGCTTTTAACATAACAAATATTTGTCTGTTTTTAAATCTGTTTTATCTGTACCTGTTTTTAATCTTGTTCTCACACACCTTGAGTTCCAAATGAGGGAGAAATGTGGAATGCAAGTTCAAAATAAATTAAGAAATAACTGCATGCTGGGGTTCCCATATCAGGTCCCACTATCTGAGATGTGTCTGCGTTTAAAAGACCTAATTGGTAGCTATGTCAGTATTAAGGTATGTGTAATATAACAAGTCAGAATTATGATGTTTTGTAAAGTAACTAAGGCACTTTACAGAGCGCCCAAAAAGGGTGCTCTGTCAGTGCCACTGATTGCTGTGTCCGGGAACCGCAGCGGACAAACCACGCGATTCCCGGACGCAACGAAAAAGAAGCTGCAAAATGCAGCTTCTTTTTGTGCAGGGGAAATGGCGCTGCAAGTGGCCAATGGCGCACTCGCAACGTCACTTCTGTCGCGTGACGTGCAGACGCTAGGCATCCACAATGTCAAGATGACGGCGCCCATGTAGAACGGGCGCCGCCATTTTGTACATGCCGAGCGCGTACTAAGGTTAGGGGCATCCGGAAAGGATGCCCCTTTCTAACCCTAGTATGTGCCAAGCACGTACTTTTTGCCCGTTTGTAACGGGCCTAATATAATTATTTAATTACTTTTACAAACTTGAAAGTAGAGAGTTCATTGTTTTTTTAAGGTACCTATATGGTAACTAACAAACTGTAACTGTACTTGTAAAGAATTACTTTGCAGAAGTGATGTTCCAAGATTTGAATTGAGTAACAGTATGCTTAAACCATCAGCTAGCAAAAGGAAAGCTAGCCGGTTGGCAATGTATAAGTAACTTGGTCCTTCTTCCTGTTTTTCTCCTTTTCTCTCCAGTTTCTTGTTGTTACTTGAAGGCAAAACACTTTTCAGATACAAATTACCACTGAATCATTAACTGGAAATCAAAATAAAGCTGCAGTCCTAAGAATACTTATTTGATAATTAACTTTATCAAAATCAATATGACTTACTTCAACAGGATGCATTTGATATGGGAATATTAATATGAAATGTACCATTACATCTCTTGTAGAAATCTAATATGTGAGATGAAGCTCGCAGACTGCCACCGTTCACTGCTTCATTCAGTCAAATGTGTACTTTGGAAAGACACTCCATTCCATTTCCTTTCCCACTTGACTTTTTAGTCCTCATGTACCCAACACTCAGGCAGCATTTTATGATTTGTGCATATGGATAGTCATAATTGATCTGAAGGTATGGTTTCTGAGCACCAAAGATGGCTAGTTGTTATCCTGCTTTCACCTTGGCTCATTGGGATGCACCAGTTTCTCTCAGGCTTACGCTTCCTGGTTTAACTGCTACCCTGTCTTAACTTTGTTTTGGACAGGTTGGAAGGCACACCATTTAAAGAAGAAGAAGAAAGACTCGCATACTGACAACCTATGATGTAATGGTTAGTGCCAGGTTGTGATCTGGTAGATTCAGGCTCTAGTCCTTACTGCAGTGACACTGAATATGTGACCGTGGGCCAGATGTTCTCTCTCGTGTTCTCCTAAATCATAGTTGTGAAGATAAAGTGAAAAGGAGGACAAAGAGAAGCAGAGAAAAGTCATATATACCATCTTGGAGCTCAATGGAGAAAAGGTAGCATGTAAATATAACAAATAAAGGCAAGATAGAAGGCAAGCACAGACAATTGTGGGAAATAAGAGTAAGGGAATGACAGAAAGATTTAGTTGGATGAAGAGAAGCAAAAACAGACATGCAGAACAAATCCAGCAGTCAGACAATCTACTTGCTGGTTGTTGTTGTTGTTTGGTATATCCTTATACACCCTGTAATGGGTGAAGATTCACTGCATCAGACAATTGGGATGCAATGGGATATATCTCCCTCTGAGAAGTACAATTTCCAATACAATTGATTTAGACAGAGTTTAGCTATGAACAACTGTGCTCCAGAGTTCTTCTGAGGCCTCTGGACCAGCAGGGCTTCAAGCCTGCTTCTGCTAGCCTCCACCATTGATGGGATCATGAATTACTGGTTTTGATCGTTTTGATAGCAGAATCTTTATTACCGAAAATGAAATAAGAGTAGGGAAAAGGAGCACAGCTTGACTCTCGACTCCCATGTTGCGTTTGCAATTCCAGCAGCTTGAAAAATCATCTATTGACTTGTCAGCTGAGCAAATTTGATCTGGAAGGCAGGAAAAGAAGGGGGGGATGGAACCCCACAATGGCATTTTTACAGAGCCACTTTTCCTACCAAAACCATGCTTTAATTTGTCAGTCAGACTTTCAGTCACACATGGATATGGTTTCCCTGGAGACCAGTCTTTCAAGCTGCAGTTCAAAATATCAACCAGACTGGAAGTGGAATTCAATTAAACAAAAGAAAAGCGTATTGCTTTTTGAGCCTTAAAGCCTTTGGCAAAATAGATGTCTCTGGCTTCCTTCTTCCTTTTGTTAACTTCAACTTCCTTAATTTCCTGCTGCTTTCCTTGTTTTCTATGTGCAGGGCTATGCACCAATATGATTGTAAAGTTTTTAGTTGGACAGCATTATTAAAACTGTAAGAGTTTTTCCATTGGTGAAAGGAAAAGCAAAACTAAGATAGGCTAAAGTGAGAATAAATATGTCATTGCTGAAAAATGGCAACAGATTTATAGCATGCTGAGGTCTTCATGCACTTGTTGATTAAATCTGTTCTTCATCTTGCCCTCCTCAAAATGGACCTCATCTCCCCACAACAGTTCCACCAATGGATTACTAAGATAACATAGAACCAGACCTTATGGAAATGGCTAAAGTGCTACTGAGATAATATGTCAACTTCCATTAATCCAGGGGTTCTCAACCTTTGATCCTCCAGTTGTTTTTGGAGTTCAGCACCCAGAAGCCTTTGCTAGCATGACCAATGATGAGGGAATCTGGAAGATGAAGTCAAAAACATCTGGAGGACCTTAGCTTGAGAACCACTGCATTAATTCCTTCAGCCAGCAAAACATATCACTCAGGGCACTTATTTTGGTATTGATAAAAGAGATAATTATAGTGGTGTTTTCTAAGCCATTAACTCCTGCTGTTTCATATGGTTATTTTTCTATATCACATACAAGGAATTCTTTTCACCACATTTCCTGGTGTCCTTCCATACTTACTTTTAAAAATCTCTGAATGCCATCTATATTTCTTATGATTTCCTACATTGACTAATCTTGTATTTTGTTTCTTCTCTTCTCACAAAACTTCCACACATTATTAACCTTGTATCAGGTAACCTTTCCCTTCTTGTCACACTCCTTTCTTTCTCTTTCTGTTTTTCAATTATACATTTTTAAATGTAGACTGACACCTCATGAATGGAAGGTATTTTATTTACTATAAAATGCTGCAGTTATCATGTAAGATCCGGAGTCTAAGGTTGGCAGGTGACATTTATAATAAGAATGTCCCTTACTTGAGGGCCAAGGAGACCTTTTTCTTAAGATGCCAAACATTACCATATTTTGAAGTGTGGACTATTCATAACGACAGAAATTTTTCACAGTATGTGATTTAAGAATGTGAAGAATATGCTAATTTTTACTGAAAAACACATGGCTAAGATAATTATTTATTTACTTTATTTATTTACTATCTTTCTTCCAAGCTGGGACCCAAAGTGACTTGCACAACAACAAATGATAAACATTTCCAAAAAGTTTTAAAACCAGTTTAAAAACAGCACATTAAAACACTATAGAACTGATTGAAAAACGCACAAAAAAATTCACATGCAGATAAAACATATATGTATATTAATGTATGTTTAAGCATTATAAAATTTGCTTACATAATTAAAATAATGCTTGCCATCAAAAGGCAAGCAGGGAAGGGGGCAGCCTAGACTCCCATGGAAGGGCATTCCAGAGGGTGGGAGCAGCCACCAAAAAGGCTCTCAACATGGGAGTTACATGCTCCATGGTCAGCATTCTGGCTGCCATGAACCCGCTGAAGTTTCCAAACAGTTCCCAAAGCTAGCCCACGTAGAGCACATCACAGTAGTTACAGTAGTACAGTTAAGTGAAATAAATGCTTTCATTTGGTATTTAGATAGAACAATTTTTGCATGGCATGAATTTCAACTGTCTCCTTATTGCTATTTTGACAACCTAGTAACACTCCAGCTGAGTTAAAACTAGTGGCTACAGAATGTGGTGGCTGATCACTGGAGAACACCTCCTATTTTTAAAAATTCTGAACACATTGCTGATATATTTCTGTTGCTTCCATGCTTTTCTCGGTATTATATGTTGTCATCTTCCTTTCTATTCCCCCCCACCCCAATTTTTTTTTATTCTTTTTATTCTTGCTGTCTTTAGCCTCATTTATCTCAGATTGCGCCTTAATATACTACTAGCCCTGGAAACCTTTGTGATGTTGGTGATGACATCAATAAATATCATGATCTCATGATATATGGCAGTGAGACCATTGAAGTTGCTTTCTTTGTTTATTTATTTCAACATGCACACATAGATTTATATCCCACTCTTCAACCCAGAGGATTCTCTAGAGTCCTGGGGTAATGCAAAACAATCACATAAACAAACTGCATTAAACCAAAAGGAACAGCTAAAACCTAATAAATGCAGAAACAGGAAGATAGGAAGGGGGCTGAAAAGCAAGCACTGAAACAGCACTCAAAATGCATCTGAGAGGCACTGGCAAATGCAAAAGATTTCAACTGGTCCTAATCAAGTGCCAGTCAGCACCAGCTGCCAAGTGGAAACAATGATCATGAGTCAAAACTTGGTGGCTGCAATCCTACTGCAGAATGGCAGTCAGATGTATGCCATTGAAATTCACTTTTTTGTTTGTTAGAGCGTTGTTCTGTTCCAGGTGCACAGTGACCAAAATTACCCCAGAATGCACTTTGTATGCAATGCGCCACCACCCCAATACAGCCATTTCTGGATCAGTGGGAATCCAGTTATTTTCCTATTTCTAGACTCACTGCCAGGACAATATTTACAGGGGACCCCACAAGGACTTCTAGATCCACCTTACCACCAATGCCAATGCTCTCTCTTTACATGAAAGGCAAGATGATACCTCCCGTGTATCACCAATGCATACACTTCCATTTCACAATCAGCACATTCTCAGTCAGAATCAATATGTCTTTCTTCTCACCGTAAAACATAGAAACCTCCAGTGGGGTACCCACATCGAAATATGGAAGCAGGCATCTTTCAGCTCCTCTTGTCTCAAGAGGAAGATAGAGGTGAGAATTACCATCCTGAAGTGTCATGGACAGATGTAGCAGTTGAGGCCTCTCAGCTCAAGGATGGGATGCTGACCCCTGTGGTTTTTTGGTTACCATGTAGTACTGAGAGAAGAAACTCTGATAATATTGTGGAGGAGGGACAAGTTCAATGGCCCCATTTTGCAAGAGCGTATCAGCCTCATGGAGTAGTGGGGTGGAGGGAGGTGTAGATTGAATGATGTCTGTGGGTGGATACTTTTGAAACTCAATGGCATATAGTTGAGGACCCAGGAATCTGAGGTGATGGAGGCCCACGTACTGTATAGTGGAATTTCTCAAGCCTATTGTGAAATGGAAGTGTATGCACTGATGATTCAGTGGTGGCATGATCTTGCCTCTCATGTAAAGACAGCATTGACATTAGTGGTAAGGTGGCAGCAGATCTGTCATCAAAGGTGACATTTAGAAGAAAAGTAAAATAGCTGAATAGATCCCTAGTGATCCCTCCACTCTCTAGCAACATGGAAATGGCTATGTGGCTATGCAAGGATGATGTGCTGCTTCTAAGGTGACTTTCATGCCATATCATCAAGAGACATGACTACTGAGATTTAGCTACATGATATACTTGTGTATTCCAATGCAGGAGCATAGCCACTATACCTGTAATCCAGGGGTGGGAATCATGTGGCCCCCTGCAAATGCCGTTGGATTGCAGCTTCAGTTATTCCTCACCATTGGCTATGCTGGTTAGCACTGATGGGAACAGCAGTTTAAAAACATTAAGCAGATCATAAAGTTTTCATCACAGCCCTAATCCAAACACCATTAAGTACTCTGCTCAAACACAAGGCATGTGAACATCATTGTTACATCTTTACAGTCTTTGAAGATTGTGAGCATGCGGGCAAAGACTGCCTTATCTTGTTCTTATTTATTACTAAGCTACATTACAATCTTTTCCAGCTAAAGAGTGGAACATAAATGCTTCAACTAAATAAATCTGTAATTAATAATGCTCTATTATTAAATAAACTTTTAATTAATTATTTGACTATTAAACAGTACTTTCAAAAAAGAAGTAATGGGGTATTTAATAATAGTTTCCTTAAAGAACTGCACTTCGTTATATGTGTCAAGGCAGCGTACAGTGAAATGGTTTCCTTTCCTGTAAGAGGATGTTAAATTACCTCTGCAAATTCCACCTATGCTAACCTGGATTCCAAATAGGCCAGGGAAGATTGTGATTGCATGTTTTATTCTGTTACGGTTCATTTAAAAAAGAACAGAAAAGGGATAGACTTTCCTTTTTATCCATAATATATTTGGGCTGGGGGCAAGGTGGGCTACATAATGAAGCAATTATAATGGCATCTTCTTTTCTAATGGGACCTGCCTTAGTAGAAAAGAGGGCCTGGCAAGACAGAAATGTGTGAATTAGTGTGCAGAAACAGCATCCTTCAAATGTGATTTCCCAACTCACAGGAGCAGCAGCAAAATCAGCCACCTTGAATTACAAGAGGACAAATCCAATTCAGTTTAGGGATGTTGTAGATCTGTATTCTTTGAAATCCAGGTGTTGAAGGGTATCAGAGCTCTAGTAGGAAGCCCTAAACAGAACTGGATGATCAATACTGGGAGGGAGGGAGGGAAGGAGGGATACTGCAAACAGCATATTTTCCTCAACACTGTCATTTCTTTTTTCAGAACACCTCTTTCAGAGCTATGATTCCTCAATAGGAAGCAGAAGATGAAGATAGTAATATTATAGATTATAGATTATTGATTATTTTAAACTCAGAATTTTAACCAGAAATCAGCAGGGAGACCAAGGAGTCGATTGGAAAGGAAACACTTTTATTTTTAGCTGCAGCATTGTTCCCAGTAGGAAATTCATCCAAATTACTGGGACTCCAAATTTAAAGTGAACCAAGTTTTTATAGCATCTTGAACAAAGAAAACTACAAATCACATTTTCATTGGTTACACTGAATTAAACATTTACACGCCTGCATATTCACTGGATGTCCTAGCATACGTCTCTGTCCCTCGTGAGTTAGCCATCAATCAATCTTTTATCTATATGTTTTGTTTCATGGTCCTCAAACTGTTTATGCAATACTTCCTTTTATTTGGGTTAGACTCTTAAGTTAGGAGCCATTTCCAAATTGTTTACATTCCTAAGCAGATAAGTTGACATGACCTAGAATATCAACCTTTGCTCTTAGTACATGTCAGCACTATACTCTTCAGCTCCTGAGCAAGTAAAAATCTGAATTTTAACCATTCTACCACAGTAACACTTTTATCTTGTGCAAGGAATCACATCAGTACAAGGGGTTTTGAGCCCTATCACAACCCATAGTAACTCTCTTTCAAACAACATCCCCCACCCCATTGCCAAAAAATTACAATAAAATTAAGACCCATTAGTATAGCAATACCCTTCAACATATGAAGGGTCACCACCAGAAGGAGAGTTTTTTTAAAAAGCAGATCATTCCCCTTCTTTTTCACATGGAAGTATTTCATATGCATCCATAAATCTGTATTCCAGTCTTGGTGACATCTTTCTGGGAGCAGAGGAAGGATTAGTAAAAAGAAGGAGTATTATTATTAGTGTGTTGCAGACCTGGAAGCCAACATTTTTATGATTAGCTATCCCATAAAACAGCAAAGACTTGGAACAATCACTGAAAAATGTCAAGGAAGAAAGTGAAAAGGCAGGCTTACTGTTGAGAAAGAAATAAAAAAAAAAAGAAACCAAAAATTACGTTACGTTAAGAAAATTAAAAAATGACCACAAGTGATTTACTTAACTTTAAAGCAGATGATGAAGGCATTGGACTAAGCTCACAATTTCCCATACATAGCTTCAGTCATTAATCAGAGTGGAGACTGCAGTCAAGAAACCAGAATAAAGCTAGGTCTTGGAAGGTCAACTCTGGAGGAACTAGACAAGATCCTGAAATGTAAAAGTACACTATTGAATACTAAAGTTAGGATTGTCCATCCCGTCATATTCCCCATTTCTATGTATAGGTGTGAAAACTGGACAGTGAAGAAGTCTGATGGGAAGAAAATCAACTCATTTGAAATATGATGTCAGAGGAGAGTTCCACTGATATCATGGTCTGGTAAAAAGACAAATAAATGGGACTTAGGGCAATTCAAGCCTGAACTCTCCCTGGAAGCTATGAGGACTAAACTGAGGCTATTATAACTTGTCTATATCATGAGAAGACATGACTCGCGAGAAAAGACAATAATGCTTGGTAAGAAAGAAGACAACAGAAAAAGATGAAGACTGCATTACAGGTGATTTGATTCAATTAAGGAAGCCACAATCCAGAGTCTGCAAGAGCTAGGCAGGGCTATTGATGATAGAGGGACTTGGAGACCTCTCATTCAAAGGCCTGGCATAAGGTGCTATCAACACCTTCCAACTCTAGGATTCTATTTATTCCTGAGTGGCAGAAGAGGGTTGGACTGGAAGATCCTTCAGGGTCACTTCTAGCTCAGAGATTCTATGATTCTATAACATTAAGCCAATACTATGGGAGCAAAGCTCAATATTGTCACATAGAAGGCATCCTGACTGAAAGCATGTGAGGGAACAGAAGTAATCACCGTCATGGAAATTTCATGCTTAGACTTTTTGTACAAAATTTTAAAAATAAAAATACATTGCCAACCCAGTTGATCCTCCAAGTTTTCACAGGGACTAGTAGCATGAGTGGTTTTGAAGTTCCTGGGATGCTTTGGATTCAAGATGCTTTCAGAGTACACAATGGGCGTAAATTGTGAGTTAGTTTTCTTTTCCTCAGCAAGATATTGTTGTTAATTAACATCCTATAATGTGAATTTCACACTCCCTTCCTTTTCCCAAAGGGCCAGTCCATCCCTTTCATAGTGAGTTTAGACTACCAAGCGTCAAAAAAAGCAGCAAGTTCAGTAGCAGCAGAGAGATGGATTAAATCAGTGCTGAATTAGTAGTAGTGGGTAAGTAGTGGAGGAATTGCAATAATGGAGATATTTGTAAATGTCCATGCCTGTTACTATTACCCCCATACTATAAATAAACTACTTATTTATGAATAGTTTACTGTTTGTTTACTAGAAGTTTATTACTTGTTTACTAGAAGTTTACTACTAGTTTACTAACAGTTTACTACTGGTTTACTATTGATTTGCTCCCAGATTTACAAATCCCCTCTAATGGCTTATATTGCATGACTCAGCCAGAGAGCAGCCCTAGCAGCTTGCCAAACTACCAGTCCCAGGAATCTATAGGATCCAGTCATGGCAATGGTTTTAAAATGATGCAAAGTACAGTGTAAAATGACCCCTGGGAATGTATGAGAAGTTACTACTGTCTATATATTGGTGAAAACACAAAAGCCTTCCATACTGTAGTGCTGGCCCTGTCATTATCCTGTCGTTGAAGTGGCATTGCATTAATGCAAACTCCTGTTGATGAAAAATGCCAACCAATGCCACTTCAATGATGAGAAAGTGGTGGGACAATGATTAGATTAGAAAGGATTAGAGCAACATCATTTTAAACGTTTCCATGTGATCACTGTCACTCACAGTTTCCAGACATGATAATGTCCAGATAAGCGCAACATCATCTGAAAGTCCTTCCTGCAATTGCGTGGGAAGGCTAGGGAAGGGACAAATAATGACATCTCATCCCCCATCTGCACATCACCTTTGTAAACCACATAGAGAGTGCCTAGCACTATAAAGCAGTATAGAAATGTAAGTACTATTGCTACTGCTATAATGAATATGACTATACTTGTAGATTATTTGTTCTCTGCTCTTATTAAATGAATATTTATATACTTCGTTATTGCTTGTTTTTCACATTGAATCTAAAAATATGCCCTGGATTCTTTTTAGGGCAAGATATAAATAGAACTAAAACAAAACAAGCAAATTGTAAAACCTCTGTGGTCAAAATTTATAAAAATTAATAAACCCAACAGACTTGCAAATATAAATAGTTCAGAGATTTTTCCCCATAATCTAAGCTTCTATGAACTGATATTCTATTAAGCATATCCATCCAATCCTGAAAGTGGATGGCCCCACTTATTTTAATGCATCTATTTCTTTTGGCCTCTACTTAGCAAAGAAAACTTCAGTTCTGTTGATTGCTTAGCCATTATTAAAAACAATATTAAAACAAGGATTTTGACTAACACCTAATAAAAGTGAATCGGGCAGATTTGCATTAAATGAAAACTGAATTAATTTCACATTCATCACTATGTAAGACAGCACCTTCTCAGTGAATCCAGTGGATTCAATTTAATGTGGCCCTACCTAATTTGCACATCATGAACCAATACATGAATTGAAACACATGCACATGCACACATATCTTCAGCAAAATTCCATACATGAATGAGAATTTTGAGAGAAATGTAGAGAAAAATGTGCATAAATTTTTGTGTGGAATGCAAAAAATGGGGGAAAAAATAAAAAGAACATGATGATATAAAAACAAATTTGGGCAAATTTTAAATTGTAAAAAGACAAAAGAGATAGGCTGCATCTACACAATAGAATTAATGCAGTTTGACACCATTTTAAATGCTATGGCTCAATGTTACGGAATTCTGGGACTGGGTTTCTAACCCAATTAAAATGGAATCATAGTTCTATAACTAACTGGTGGTGGCTCTCCAAGTCTCAGACATAGACGTCCCCCCAGTATTTGTTGCATAACCTTTTGAAATTAGAAATAATACCAATTAGAACTGGAACTTTTGCAAGACAAGCAGTGGGGTTATTATTATTATTATTATTATTATTATTATTATTATTATTATTTTCCATGGCCCAGGGGAAGGGTTCAGACACTTCACAGTCTTCTGCCATCTTAAAAATACCCCAATGAGGCTTTCATTCAGCCATCTCTGAAAAGTAGCTGATATTGACACACATATTTAAAGAGAAGCATTTTCAACTTCACTGTAATTTGCATTCCTGGTTGACAAAAGATTTTCCCTTGTTGAAAATGCAAATTTCATCATGGAACTCAAACATCAGGAAAAAAAATTCAGCTTGTCTCTCAAAGTGACACAAAATACATATTTGGGGTCATTAAGCCACTCTGTATTACTTTGCGACTCCGTGCATTATTGCAGTGCTAAAGGAGGGGGGAAAGTCATTACGCTACGATCAATCAGAAGTAACATTAATAAACAGCCTTGCTTTGTAGATAAGCATGTAGGCAGCTAGTTTTACAGATATATTTCCAGATTAAGAATTCAAAACCCTATGTATTCTCACATAAAATATGTGATTAACTGAAAACAAAAACAAAGTTCACTTAAAAACTTAGTATCAGTTTGGGAACAGGCCATTGTAATTAGTAGTTAATAGTTTTATTTTGAATATTCTTAATGTCGCTGAAAACACTGCAGCACAGGGTAAGCAGACACATGTAAAATGCACAAGCCGGATTCACACATCATGATAAGGCAAGTTAGTGCTTTGTTTGCTTCTGGTTTGTTGTTGTCTGAAACCATCCTTGGAGAAAAAATAGTTGGTAGTCATCTGCAAGCCACAACTGGAGATCATGTTTTGTCATTGCTTTACAAACTCAACATCATTTAAACTATTATTTGTAGTTACATCTGAATCTAGAATCATAGAAGTCTGGTCCTTGCTTGTCCACTATGAAACAAGACCTTGCACAATGCATGAGAGAGAGGAAGAAAATTAAAATTTAGAAAATGAACTGAAGTTTTATTGTTTGTTTACAGGGATATAATTCTTCACTAAATTTCTTCTCAAAGGAAGCAATATTTAATTTTAGCCATTTTCTTCCCACTGCAAAAAGACTTCAAAAACCACACAGTCTATTCACGCTTTGAGACTTATTCTGCACAAAATGCATATGTGGGGTGGTTTGGCACAAAAAAACAACATTTCTATAGACAAAACCAGCATTTCCTGTGCAGAAAATATTTCTACAAAGAAATATTATTTTCTGTGCAGTAAAAGCTGTTTCCTGCACAGAAACTTCTATTTCTACACAAATCACCTCAAGGTTTGCACATAGCAAGTCCTCAGTTAAAGTATTTTCTGCAAAGGAAGCAAGTTTTTATCTGAAGCAAATAATACTTCTGCATAAAAATATTATTTTCTGTGTAGATAAAATGCTATTTCCTATGCAGAAAATGCTCCTTCTTGGGCAAAACAACCATGTGCAAATTTTGTGCAGGAAAAGTCCCAAACTGTAAAGATTGTCAATTCAGGATTCTTCTTATCAGGGTTTCTCAACACTCAACACTCAAAAAGGTTTTATTAAAAAAAAAAACCATTGGGGGGGATTTTTCCCTCTATCTACAATTGTCTAAAGAAAATTAATGGCCAAAGTGACAAACTACAAGGTAACACAAACGATGGCCTAGCGCAGAAATGGCCAATTCATGCCTACATGTTTTGGGACCACATTTCCTAGCATCCATAGGAATTATCTATGCATTTAAGGCTTTTTAGAGATGCAATCCAGTAACTTCTTTGAAAGCCAGAACTTGCCCATATTTGCTTTAATGTGGAAACTGGTTTAGTGGGCCTTAGGCTGAAGTCTTGTACGTACTTATATGGGAGTAAGTGTGAAGAAACTGACTAGAGTTTGGGAACATTATTGAAAAAGCTAACACATTAACATTAATTAATTATTAATTAAATAATTTATTAGCATTTGTTAATTAACATGTAGTGTATTACTGTTAACAGCAACAGCAATAGCACTTACATTTCTATACTGCTTTATAGTGCTAAGCATTCTCTAAGCAGTTTACAGTGTGTTAGCCAATTGCCTATAACAATCCGGGTACTCATTTTACCAATCTATGAAAGGATGGAAGGTTAAGGCCCTGTGCAGACTGGCCTTAAAGGCCGAGTTTGGGGAGGAGTTGGGTGTAGCATCGAAATGATGCATGCCCCAGCTACACCCCCAGGGCAGCGTGATGCTGCATGCCACACCGTATGGCATGCGGTGTCATGGCAATGTTTTAGTGCTGCGTCCGTATGACACAGCACCAAAGGAGCACCATAAAGCTGTGGTGCCATGGTTATCCAGGGCACAAAAAGGAGCCGTGTAGTTGCATGGTCCCGATCTGGCTGTAAAAGATGTCTGTAAAGCCCCCAAGTCAACCTGGAGCCTTGAAGGATTAAACTCAGAATGTTTTAGTTGCAGTATTGTCATTTAACCACTGCACCATCACGGATTTTTGTAATAAGGAATGATACAGAGCAGTATGACTGCTCAGTATCATTCCTCATGGGTAACAGGCTACATTTTGTGGGGTCTTTTTCTTTTTAAAAAAATTCCAAAATTAAAATTGAAGAACTGGTCCAAATGGCCATTTTTTAAAAACTCATCCCTTCTTCCCTTGAACTAAAACTGGCATGCCCTATGGCCAAGCTTGGTGCGTGATATACATAAATGACTAAATAAATCCAACTGTGGCTATTAGCAAACCTAATACGTTGGCCATTCTGCAAGAGGAATTGGGCTTATTAATCTTGTAGTGTGTAGCAGATAATGGTAATAACTTTGTCTGAGTCTGACTCTTATTGTAAATTATGAAGGCCGCAGCCAAGTGAAGCTCAGTAATTTATCCTCAGTCACTCTCAGGCTGGTCTTGCCATCAGTGCCAGCTAAATTAAACTTGCATAGATCTATCAAGAAGAGAGGAATCACTCCCTTCCTTGCATTTTTGTCTGTCTCAGGCCCAGCCTATGCCAATTTGCTAGCTGAAGTAGGAGAGCAAATGGTGCCCCATGGTGCGATGCAAGGCCAGCCATTAGGAAGAATGAGGCAACAAATTCAGATTTGTTACTTTACAGTCAGAGGGGAGAAGAAGTATAGGTAAGGCTTTCTGTTTCATATGCCAAAATATCTAAAATTGCTTTGGATACAATACACTTTTAGTTCAGTCGGTGTGTCAGGGGGAGGATGTCATTAACTGAGGCAGCAAAATGGGTTGGACCAGCTATTTACCCTTCCTGAAGTCAAGCCGCATAGTACCCCAAGCCAGCCAAGACTCCATCTGCACTGAAGAATTAATGCAGTTTGACACTGCTTTAACTGCCATGGCTCAATGCTATGGAATCCTGGGAACTGTAGTTTGTTGTGGCACCAGAGCTCTCTGACAGAGAATGCTAAATATCTCACAGAACTACAAATTCCAGAATTCCATAACCTTCAGTCATGGCAGTTAAAGTAATGTCACACTACGTTCATTCTGCTGTGTAGCTGCAGCTCAAGTTATTTGGCCATTTCAGCCAGAATATCCTGCAAGCACATCACTCCACCCCTTCCAGTTAAAATGCCACAATATTAAAGTAAATAAATTGTTGTTTAAAGTTATACTCTCCAAGTCACAATGTAAATCACTAAAAGGCATATTAAAACAGCAATGTCAAATACAATTATAAATATGCAAATGGCAAAGTGTTGGTTATAGAACATGATAAAAATCAACATGTTGAAAGTGGGGAAGCCAACTACAATCTGGACAAAAATATAACAGGTGCAATTCTCTGTCTACTCTTAAGAGATTTTTAAAAAGAAAAGAAAATATAGCCATTTTATGAGTAACATACAGGCATTCAACTGTCAAGAAGTAATTGATTCATTCCTCTTTGGACCCTTAGAAACAAAAAGGAACTTAGAAAAATTATTTCAGGAAACTCCCTTTTATATTTTTATACAAACGACAAATGAGGTTTTTTTAAAAAGTACAATTTTGCTGCCCTTTCATGACTCCCCACATCAGTGGCCTGAAGACATGGTCCCATGCTGGCTAATGGAAGGGGCAGTTCTGTGTTCAACTATTTTGCAGCCTTGCCCTTCCCGAATGTAGCCCTTACACAGTAAATATAACTTGGAAAACAAGCCCTTTATTAGAACCATGATCATCTCTGCAAGCATTTCTAAAAAGGCAACAAGAGCCTGTTTGGTTGCAGGCCAGATATGACTGGAAACATTAGGGTAATGTGTCTAAATAGCTCAAATTCCAGAAAGCAAATTACAAGCAGCGCTTATTAGGTTTTTCGAAGTTCATATAGGATTTTATTGTTGTTTCAAGTCCATAAGCGACTGGGCAGTGTACAGGATTGCTTTTAGGCTCAGGGCCAAACAGTTTTCTGATAAAGGAATTATTATATCAACTAGTCCCGCTGTATGCTGCTGCTTAATGTTGCACAATGGCCGTTTCCTGAGTTATCACAATTGAAACCATTGTAGATGAAAAATCGATAGCCTTCGCATGGAACTGCGAAGGGTGCTTCCAACATGAATGCTTCTTGGTTCTCATGGGGGAGGGAGAATTGGTTTCTTTTCAGTGCCACACCTCCACTACGATGGACAACAGCCACACCATGTGTTCATCAACCCCCCCCCTCGATATTTCCTGTTAGAAATGTGAATGGTGCAACATGGGACTGATACTTGTGAAAGAAGCATCCTTTTTGCAAACATGATACAGAAAGACCTTTACATAACTGCAAGATCAAAGTAGTAAAATACAAAAGGGGAAATTTAAAACAAGTCTTGCAGCACCTATATGTTGTTGTTGCTGCTGTTGTTGTGTGCTGTCAACTTACAACAACCCTAAGGTGAGCCTAACACAAGACTTTCTTGGCAAGATTTGTTCAGAGGGGGTTT
>NC_056522.1:200458439-200464338 GCF_019175285.1 Sceloporus undulatus
CCCTTCACTTCCCTTGGGAGGGTGTGACTTGCCCAAGATCACTCAGTCGGTTTCCATGGCTGAGCAAGGATTTACACCTGAACTTCCAAAGTCATAATGCAATGCTCAGACCAATACACTATGTTGTATCTCTACCTTTATGAATAAACCTAAGCTTTACAGCCCACTTCTTCAGATGCACTGTATTTGAAGCCATGAAAGGTTATGCTGAAATACACTGGTTAACCTTAAAAATACAGAAAGGCATATTTATCTTTTATTTTTAAAATACTGACATAGACCAAGATTACTATCTCTTTACAAATCACTATGTAGGTGAAAGCTTTTTTCAACTGTTATATCTTATCCAGGGTGTTCAAATATGTTTCATTTTTGATGCAATTGTTGAACAACAACAATACAAATACATATAGAAAAATCATTGACATTGCTTTTCCCCCAAAATGTTTTCTTTTCTGGTTTTTAAGTGACTCAAAATATGTGTGTGTATATGTGCGCTTGTGAATGTATGTACCAATCTGATCTGTCATTAAAGATAACTAGTCAGTATATTTTCCAGTATTTTGCAATTTGAATGCTACCTCAGAATGCACAAATATACACAGCTTCATAGCTGAGCTCCATAGCCTCCATAGGAGCTCCATAAGCCACTGAGGGCCCAAACAGACAGGCTAAAATAAAGCTGCTTTGGGTCACTTTGAAGGTATGTTGTTTAAATGCTGCATATTGTATAAGCCACACCAAACCCACGCTCCAGTCCTAAGGACTAGAGTGCGGCTTTGGCACACCTTCTGGTCTCTTAAGATGCATGCATCATATAAACAGCATACCTCCAAAGTGACCCAAAGCAGCTTTATTTTGGCCTGTCTGTTTGGGCCTTTTCCTACAGATGAACTATCTGTTACTTTTTAACCTCTTAAACATTATTTGTTAGAAAATGACTAAGGAACCTGTGACATTCTAGATGTAATGGACTCCAGTTCACATCAGCCATAGCCAGCCTAGCTAATGGAAAAGGAAAATAGAAGTAGCAGTTCATCAGTGTTTAGGAGGTCAGAGTTCTCCACTGCTGTGACCGAAGACCATGGAAAGGGAGCACTGCACCCTATGGCAGCTTTGTTGACTCTTTTCACAATCTTCTACATTTGCTTTCAGAGTTATCATGTAGTGGGCCTGCCTTACCTAACTTATTCAGGAAAGAAGTAGACTACTTTTCATCGGTAAATGTGATGCATGTGTTTTTTCAACCCTTTCCTCATCCACTATGTTCTGCAAAATGAGCAAATAATTTGCACAATATTAAGATCTGGCTATATATGGGCAAGTAAATTATGGAAAGTCAGATAAATATAAATGTTCAGTGACCACTAAGGGTGAAGAAGAGAGTTAGCTGATGGAATTGAACACCAAAGTGGATGGAAAACCCAGCAAGCAAGAGAGAGAGAAACTGTGGGAGAAGGCAGAAGAGAAATAGCAGTGGGGTGAAGGAAGGAAATGGGACAGCAACCCAGGTAAAGCTGGCATGGGCCAAAGGAGTACCAACATAGTGAGAAAAACATCATCTTGAAATAAACAGTTGAAGTAGAAGAGAAGAGAAGAGAAGAGAAGAGAAGAGAAGAGAGAGAGAGAATTAGGCTAAGGAACTAATGGATTTTTAAACCAGGGAAAATCAGGTAGTTTCTCTAGAATATACTAGTTTTATATTGGCTTCCTTCTTTTAATCAATCTTTTATTTTAAAGGATGATTATATCATTATACGGAGTGAGTTCCATTGCAGATTGTGTTCCTATAGCATTGTTGAGGATCCATAGGATAAGTGTTCTTTATATGACATGACAGTATTCTCGGAGTCATATTTCTGTAGGGCTACCTCATGGTTCAGCATTGTGTTGACTTCCTGATGTTGCCAGAATGCAATTCCCATCATCCTTCATCAGTGCTGGCTAGGGCTGATGTGATATGGGTTACAACACAATCAATTTAAAAGGTCAAAATTATATACAGGAGACTAACCATATGGACAAGGGCAAGCGCATGGATTTCCCCCCATGGAATCTGAGCAACAGAATCAGCCGAATCCACTTAAATGCAATCTTGCAAATTTTTCAGTGCAGTGGGGCAAAAGAATGAAAATATAATTGTTATGCTGCTGAGGAAATATTGTAGTGTAGAAAATTTTCTACACTGTCCAAAGCTAGATTTCTAAAACAAAAACAAAGCTCCCAAAAACTTAAATCTAAGAACCAGCAATTTCTATATTCTAGATTGTCACCCTGTATGATATCTATTATTTACCTCTCAAGGTTTGTTTTCTAATACAGTTTTCTACTGAATTAAGGACCGAGACACACAGATACATCCCCAACCATCCACAATTACAGACATAGGAAAGATCTGGCAGGGCTCACATGGTGTCATACAATATAAAACAGCAATGGATGGTTAGCAGAGCCAGTGGCAAGGAATTTTGAGAGATGCAGTCCAACAATATCTGGAGTGCTACTTTGTATACCTCAACATATAAACAACACACTCTTTAATCTCTCTTATTTTAGGCTGAAAATACACGAGGCCATCACATCAACATATAGTATATTATCCTATGTAAGATGCTGATTGTATTTAAAGATGTGAAAACTGGTCAGTCTTGTTCTCATTTCATTTCAGTTTCCTGCTGGCATGCTTGTGCCATCCTCTTTCTGTATCAAACTGTGTGCCTCTTTCATTGGTTCTTTCATATGCATATAAATCTTTGGGGAAATGTGGGATAGCAACAATAATAACAATTTCTGGAATACAGAGTTTTGTGTGCACTGTTGCACCAAGTTGTAAAGTGTGTGTGGGAACAATATTCATTTTTATCCATATGGTTTTTTAAAAAAAATAAATAAATTTATATACGATTCTATGCATACTTTCCCCACTCAAAAACACACTAGCAGCCTCCCAGGTATAAGAATGTCCAAGGCAAACTGTTTTGGCAGTCTTGGGAGGTACAAAATGGACATTTCCAAAGGGAAGTATGAATCCACTGAATTTATTTCCCAACCCTAGTTCCATGAAATAGCTTCCAGAGCCAGCAAATATTGGAGCTTTCTTATCATTACTCCTGTGCAGAGGCTGGCATGCCTAAAGCTGCACAATAGCATGCTGTTTACCTTATGAGTTTGGTCACTGTTAGTGGATGCAAACCTAATAAACACATCACATTTCAAACTTATTCCACTGGTAGCCATTACCTCTAGCTGGCCTTGGATTTTCTCCAGGCCAGAATCTTATCTCCACTTTCATCTTGCACTCCATTTCTCACCTTATCTGCTACCAGATCTATTCTTGAATCTGACATTATTTTATGAGCTGTGCTTTTTGTGATGGCCCCAAGACGAAGGCAATCTGCAATGAACTTCTGCATTCTGTAAGCAGATGGCCCAGTCCCAAATCATCCTAAGGCAGGACAGAATTACAGGAAAGCTTTCAGTAAGGGGGCAGGGTAGTTGAGAGGGGAAGTCGCCTGTGCCATAATTGTTCTGCATTCTGGAAATCCTCAACAATAAATCTTCCTAGAAATTACTGCCTCACCATATTAGCACATAGCCATATCCTCATGAGGGCTTGCTTTCATTTCCCCCATATATTACCAGATCAGTGAATGGGGGGAAAAAACACTCTTGATCCAGGACTTGATTCTGGATAAGCATGGTGACCTGAGTCCTGGCCAGGTGAAGTGTGCGTGGGGTTGGAAGGTTGCTTCTCCCTGCAGGTGTAGCGCCCCGATTAAGATGGTCCACCCCAGGAGACTAGTGGATACACATGGATTCCTGACAGTTCTTGGGGAGTTTCCTGTTACCTTGGCAGGTTGAAGCCCAGGCTGATCTTTGGAAACTGTAACTGGCCATAGTGGTGGACACAATTGTTCCTAAGCATCCCCTAGCACAAAGTGGAGCTAAATGTGCCCTCTGGTTCACTAGGGAGTTTGCAGTAATGAAACATATGGGGGCAGAGACTAGAGTGATAATGGAGGAAGACTTGAAGTGAGTCTGACTGAACTCATTGGAGGATGTGTGTTCTGTGATGATGGTAGTGAAGAAATTTTACTTCTCTGCCAGCATTGTGTCTGCACAGTGTCATCCAGCAGGGCTGTCTCAAGCAGTCCAATGAATTTATTTTCCAATCCTAGTTCTGTGAAATGGCTTCCAGAGAGGCTATCTTGAGCAATCAAGGGACCTTTACACTCTGACTCACAAGAAGAAAACAAAGACCACTTGACTGCCCATTGTGATGGATTTGGACAGAATCATTCAGATTTTCACTGACTTAGTTGTGACAGGTCCAATGGATGTAATCTTGGCACTAGCTTGTCTTGTATTATTATTGGATTATTAGATATATTTTAATTTGTGCAGCTTGAGGATGTGGTCAGGATCTTTGGAGAAGTGAGGGCCACCATATGCATACAGGATCCTTGCCCTTCCTGGCTTCTGAAAGCAGCTAGAGGGAGGTTGATTGAATGGATAAGGGGAGTGGAGAATGCCTTTCTTCTGCAAGCAAAGTTTCCATCCTGCCTAAAAGACGCTGTGGTGAGACTGTTACTTAAAATGACCTCCCAGTATCCATCCATTCTAAATAATTATCAACCATTGCCTAACATTCAATTTTGGGGCAACGTTCTGGAACCTGTAGTGGCCTCCCAGCTCCAGGGGCTTCTGGATGAGATGGATTATCTAGATCCATTTCAATCTGGCTCCAGGCCTGGAATGGAGACATCTTTGGTCACATTGGTGGATGACCTATGCAGATAACTGGAATGGGGAGTGTGTCCCTGTTGGTTCTCCTGAATTTCTGGCTTTCAATTTTGTCAACCATGGTATCCTTCTGGGCCACCACTCTGGATAGAACTCAGGGCCACTGTCATGCAGTGGTTCCAATTTTTCTTGGAGGGTCAAACTGAGACAGTGTTGCTAGGAGACTTCTGTTTGATGTCCTGACCATTGGTCTAAGAAGTCCCTCAGGGTTCTGTTTTGTCCCCCATGCTGTTTAACATCTACATTAAATTTCTGGGAGAGGACATCTGGAGTTCTAGGGTTTGCTGTCACCAGTATACTGACAACACCCAACTCTGCCTCTCCTTTCCATCAGATTCCAAGGAAGCTACCTCTGTAGTGATTGCCATGAATGGAGTGGATAATCCAGTAATGTTGCCAGTAAAGGAGTGGATAATCCAGACAAGACAAAGGTGTTCCTGGTCAGTTGAAAGGCAGTGGAATTTCAGGCTCACAGCTTGAGTGTTCTCCTGGATTCAACTCTGAGCCTGGATGTCCAGGTTTCAGCAGTGGCCAGGACTGTATTTGTACAGCTAAAATGCACACACCAGCTGCTCCCATTCCTTGAGACATTAGATCTGGCTGTGGTGACACATGCCTCGATTACATCCTATTTGGATTACTATAACACAGTCAATATGGGACTGTCTTTGGAAACTGTTCAGAAACTTCAGTGAGTTCAAAATGCTGCAGCTAGAATGCTGATGGAGGTCAGTTACAGGGAGCATATAACTCCTTTGTTGAAATGGCTTTACTGGCTACTAGTTCATTTCCAGGCCCCTAGACTGTGGAATGACCTCTTGGAAGAGATTCAACAGCTGAATATACTGTCTGTATTTAAAATAGCATTAAAGACCAGTCTCTTCCAGCAGGCCTATCCAGATGATTTTTAAATTATGAATTTAAATTATGAATGTTAAGCTATGGACTAACTGTTTTACTACATATCGGTCATGTATGTTCTTTTCAACTGATGCTATGTTTTTTAACTGGTTTATATGTTTTAACTGAAGTTATGTGTTGTATTTTAATCTGGTACTGTTGTGTTGACACGTGAGGAATGGTTGGTAAGAAATAC
>NC_056522.1:200464348-200480367 GCF_019175285.1 Sceloporus undulatus
TCATCATCATCATCATCATCATCATCATCATCATCATCATCATCATCATCATGCCCTATACGGTTTAGATCTAGACTATCTTGAAGACCATATCTCTCTTCAAGGATTCTAAGATCTTCAGGGAAAGGCTTTCTCTTAGACCTGCCACAATCACAGCCTCACTTGGTGAGGATATGAGAGAAAGCCTTCTTGGTGGATGCTCTCACCCTCTGGAACTCCCTTCCTCAGCAGGCTAGGCTGACTCTTTCCCTGCTTGCCTTTCACTGTTAGGCAAAGTGCTTTTTGTTTAAGCAGACTTGTAATGTGTAAGCAGAGGAGCTTCTTACTGGGATATTTAATTTTTCTCTTAAAACTTTTTTATGTGGTGATTTTACTTGTTTACTTGTTTTTAAACTTTATTGTGAAGGCTTTAATTTTTTAATTGACTCTCTCTGGGAGCCTCCTTGGGCCCTACTCTAAGAGCAAGGCAGCATACAAATGAAATAAATAAATAAATATTAATCAATAAGAGAGGAAGAGAAACTATTCCAGCCACCCCTTTACATCTGACACAAGATCTATTTCAATCAGATGTGTCTACATCTTTTAGGTGACAAGGGAAAGCAAGTGAAATGGCAAATATCTGTGCAAGTAGAAAACTGAAGAAGCATTCACCTTGAGAGGTCCCAGAATAAACATGAAGGAAGCACACATATACCCAAGAGAAAAAAACCAACAATGGCATACAAATGTCCTTGGATCTCCATAGAATGGTATCATATTCTGCAACATGATAAATATAAATCTTTCTTATAAGTGGGCAAGGAAGAGAAAAATATTGAGAATGATAGACTCTTATGAAGATACATGCTTCTACCTTTGTGTGGCACAAAAGCTAAATAAATAAATAAATAATATAAGGATCAGAGTGAAAATCTGAAGGAATAAATCTCATCAGATTTATGCATGCCTTCCATTTTCCCCCTCCTAATGTGTAGCCTGGGGAGCAACATGATGATGCGTAATGAGTTAGTGTGAGATGCGTATAAATAAATGTATTGTCAATTTGGAAGGCTGTTTATTTTACAACTGCCTGCATATTCCTCACTGAGCGGTACTTTCTCATGGAGAGAGTCAAGAAATGGTGATGAATTGACATAGTGGTCCCTTTCATTCTTTTCTTTTTTGACTTTTCTAGGCAATGTTTTTTTTTTTCTTTCTTTTTCTGGTATCTTGGGGTTTAAGTAGAGGAAAGGAAATAGAAAACAGCAGGAAGGCTTTAGCATAGAAACTGCACCTTGTAGTACCAATCTGGTATCCCTTCCCGTTATGTTGGACCTTGACTCCCAATCACCCCCAGCTAGCATGTACACTTTTGAAAAGCTACTCTAGAAATAAGGCTGTGTAGGTTGACAGTTGCACTCCAAAACTAACGCCAACCCATATATCCAGAAGCCAAGGTAGATCATAATACAATCATTTTGGCATAGATTTCCTCACAGTAAAATTCCATAAAGAGATAGGGGGAAACGTCTATTAATTTAGTGCCCATCTACAAAGGCCAGAATATAAAGTGAATGTCTTCGATGCCACAAATAGGGCTCTGATGACCTCTTCATACTTCAGACATTTATGTCACCCAACTGCTCCTCAGAGTTCAAGAAACCATTGGAAGAGGCCTGCCTATTTTGAGCTGTTATGTGTACCTTCAAGTCACTTCCAACGTATGTTGATCCTAAGGCAGGCCTATTATGGGGTTTTCTGGCAAGATTTGTTCATAGGGGGTTTGTCATTGACTTTCTCTTAGGCTGAGATAGTGTGACTTGCCCAAGGTCACCCAGTGAGTTTCCATAACTGATTGGGAATTTGAACTCCAGTGTCTCAGAGTTATAGTCCAACATTCAAACCATTATTCAAAGCTAGTTCTCTGTGTAAGAGGGAGTCAGAAATTATGAATATTTGTAAGCCTCTTGTAATCCAAGGCAATATGGCAATTTTAAGCTTAAAGTGTGTCAAAAGATATAAATGCATCAGACACCACTATTTCTTGCTGTTAAGACTCTCACCATTTGAAACTGGGTGTCAAATGAACACTCTTTACATATTGATTCTCTAAACAGAAGTATATCCTTTCACACTATTTGTGTAATTTCTATTATTTCACTCACCTAGTAAGTTCCATTTCCTGGAATAGATTTATGAATTTCTGACAGTTTTTCATCTTTTTAAGAGTATGTTTGTATAAATTTCTAAACACCGTATTTTCTGGCATATAAAACGACTTTTTGACCCTTGAAAATTGGGTCAAAAGTCGGGGGCTGTCTGATTTGCTGGGTGCGCACGCTTGGCCGCCAGCTTCTCAGGTCTCCGGAGGCCTGGGAAACTAGCAGCCTCGCACTGGCTTCTAAGGGGCCTTCAGAGGCTCCTCAGAAGCCGGCGTGCACCCTCTGGGGCTGCCAGCTTCTCAGGCCCCTGGAGGCCTGGGAAGCCGGCTCGCGCATGCACGGCCGGCTGCCGGCTTCTGAGGAGGAGGGGTAGCCTTGTACGGTGAGTATATCATAAACTCTTTATTTTTATTTTAAAAGTTGGGGGTCTTCTTATACGCCCGGTCATCTTATACGCCGGAAAATACAGTAAATTGTGCTCTTCTACCTTCCCATGCAGCTAGTTCATTGATATATATATATATTTAAAAACATAAAATAGTGTGCGAAAAACATACACTATTAATGTTAATTCATTTATAATAATAATAATAATAATAATAATAATAATAAAAAATATTTATTTACATCCCGCCTTTCCGCAGATCAAGGCGGCTTACAGTATAAAATGCAACAGTACAATAAAACCAACAAGGAAATTACAGTTAAAATAACAAGCACAGATTAAAATAACAATGTCCAGCTAGCTTGAGATAACAAAACAATAACAGTGGGGGGCGGGAGAGGAGAGGCAGCATCGGGGACAGTTAGGGGAAAGCCTGTTGGAATAAAAAGGTTTTGAACCCCTTTTTAAACTGGTCAAGGGAGGTATAATCTCTTATACCTATTGTGCAGTGTTCATGAAAGCAGAAACAGAATTGAAATGTCCTCTCTGGTTTTTTTATTGTCAACATAGACATTGCTGAAATATGGATCATAGTTGCACCAAGTTTGTGAAAAACCTCTCGATCTTCCAAGTGCTTCTTCCAGTCCTTGCAACCACTTCTTGTAAAGACATATTGTTTTGACATATTTGGTAGACAATATCTACAAGCATAGCTGAAAACTGCATTGGTTCATGGGGAAAGCTCATTCATAATTCATTCATTCATATTTATGGAACCAATCTTGATGAAAATTGTAGCCCTCACTTTACTTCAGGTTTGAATGAAGTTTAATCTATTGAACAGTCAGTTTTTAAACAGATCTCCAGGAATACCAGACTCAGAAGTTCTGCATTTCAATTTCAGATTAATTTGTGTTTTCTAGACAGATACCAATAAAGAAACAAGTCTGCCTGAAGTAGAAAGCAAGGGATTGTTTATTCTTCAGTTATTCTGATGAGTAGAACAGGATTGGGTGCTTACTGCTAAAAGATGATATCAAGAGATAAGATAAGAGCATCTGAAAAAGATATCTACCATACATTTTCCATTACTATTTTAAAGTACTAACTGTGTTCACAGTCATAGTGGTTATTTTCTCTTTAGTACTTCATGGCAAAGGGTTTCAAAAAACCCTTGGAGGAATAGTTAGCTAGTTGATTGGCCAATAGGGCTCTAATTTAGGTATAATTTCAGATGCTCTCTGTGGATTTGAGCATGAGACTGTTCAGGATTTCTGGGCAGAAAAACACAGGATTTTTTTTAAAAAAAACCACCTACAATTAGCTTAAAATTCATTAATTGATCCTTTAGCTGAAAAGCTTTCCTTGATTGGAAAGAAATTATAAAGGCTAGGAGCAATACTAGAAGGAAACAACTTTAAGGAGAACAACTACAAATACACCGTGGAGTATTTATTTTCTTTCTGCCCTTCCCTACATTTATAGGGAATCTAAAACCAGAATACTAGAGACAAGAACAATTGTGAAACTATGCAAAAGAAAGAAAGAAAGAAAGAAAGAAAGAAAGAAAGAAAGAAAGAAAGATTTCCCATTGTGCATAGTAATCGTCACCATTTTTGATGTATCATTTCACATAAAGAAACAAACTAGATCATCCCAGCCGTTAACCCCGATGTTATGATACAGCAAGTATTATGAAGGAAAGGAAAGGAGGAGTGTGAGGCCTAATGAAGCAGAAATGTTTTTAAAAATCCATATATCCATCACAGTAAGCATTACCTCTAACTGGTTGCTAAAAATGCTATGGGCAATATAATATCTATTAAACGGTATTTCCACCAATGTGCTTTGCTTCATACATTTCGTAAGCATAGAAAAGCTGAATGTTTGCATGAAGGCCAAAGCGTGTCTCATCTCTGGAACATTACTGGCCACTTCATTTGAAAGCTA
Source organism: Sceloporus undulatus (assembly GCF_019175285.1). NCBI lineage: Eukaryota > Metazoa > Chordata > Lepidosauria > Squamata > Phrynosomatidae > Sceloporus > Sceloporus undulatus. Next base: position 200,468,828 of record NC_056522.1, read on the forward strand.
GCAGCATTATGTATGCTAATTACAAAAACATCATTAATTATTTTTAAAAGATGAAAATTGGAATCTTTAATGAAGATGTTGTTGCCTTCAATTAAGGCCTATTTTTGTCAAAAACAACAACAAAGAGCTTGAATTCATGAAGAAGTGAAGAAGGTCTGAGTAGGTGTGGATGAAGAGGAAGATTTAAAGGAGGAGCGGAATGCTTGGTTAGTTGGATTTTCTAAGTAAGATATTAGGAGCGGGTAGCTATCTATAAGAGGGAAAAAGATAGGAGAGTATAAAGTATTGATGGATGAACTTCTCGGAATGAAAGATGTCAAACAAATACGGATATACTAAGTAACTTCTCAGTTTGTTTGTATGATAATGTTTATGATTTGTGTATATATGTTTTCTTTTAAAATCTAATAAAATTATTATTAAAGGCAAGAAACAAACAAACAAACAAACCAGAAAGCAGAGAGTAGGGATATAAATAAATGACTCAAAACTGATGAGACTATTGGGACTGGTGTTTGTTTATTTTTAATATATTCACAAATGACCTGGTGTTAGGTGAGCAATGGGATGTCCAGCTTTGTTAATGACAACCATTAATTTAGGGTAGTTGAAATAAAAAAGGATGGCAAAAATTCCCAGAATTATGTCTCCAAATTGGAAAACAGGGCATTGAAATTGCAGTTAGAGAGCTTGCATGGTGTAGAGGTTTGAGTGTTTCTCTATGACCCTGGAGAACCAGGTTCAAGTCCTCACTCGGCCATGAAACCCACTGGATGACCCTGGGTAAGTTATACCTCTCAGTCTCAGTGGTAAAAGTGACTCAGTTTGCCTTTGCTGTAAAGACAACAATTTCCAAACTGAGCATGTTTTTAAAAAAGAATTACAACATTTTAGAAAAATGCTAAAATCATATTTCCCTTATACAAATCAATTGTGTCACCATACTTTAAATACAATACAATTCTTTTCTCTTTAAAAATCTAATGTAGTTTTGGAAATTGTGCAGAATAGGATCCATGGGCACTTGGATCTGTTTAGCTTAGGAAAAAGGCAAGTAAGGGAAGTGTATATAATGATGCAACATTAAAATGGCAGAAACTGGATAGAGAAGGTTTCTCATAACATGAAAATGGGACTCATCTGATGAAATTGACCAGTGAGGTATTTGAAACAGAAAGAGGGAAGTACTCCTTCACACAGTTAAACTGGGATTTGTTACCATAAGATGGCTGTCAGTTTGGCTGGATTTATATATAAGTGTTAAGACAAATTCATGGGGCAGAAAAGCTATCAGAAAAGTAGTAAACATGGCTTTATTACCTTCAGTATCAGAGGTTGTCAGAGTGTTCACTGTATGAACAGAATATAGACTATATAGATAGTCCTTTGGTCTGAACCAGCATGTTTTATGATCTTTTGAACTATGCGCACCAGAATCCCCCACTTGCTGGCAAGCAAAGTGTCACATTTTCAAACTTCACAGTGAAATCTTGATGCTGTTGTGTGACTTCTGGCAACCCTACAGCAAACCTATCCTAGAGTTTTCTTGGCAGAATTTGTTCAGGAGGGATTTGCCCTTGCCTTCCTCTGAGAGAGTGTGGCTTGCTCAAAATCATCCAGTGGATTCCCATGGCTGAGCAGGGATTTGAACCCTGATCTCCCAGTGCCTTGATCCAGCATTCAAACCACTACTCTATGCTGGTTCTCTCAAAAAGGCTGCTTATTATGATCATTTTCCTCATCCATGCATTACTAAAGGAATACACCCAATCAATTCTGTCTGAAACCGCCTATTGACCCAGATGGCATATATTGTGTTAAATCTAAGTGTGCATTTTTCTATGCCATTTTATGGCTTTACAAAAAAAATGATGCTAAATATTCTTAATTGTCACACAAACAGAGTGACATTTTGAATATGCATGTGCAGATTGCTGAGGGCAGAGATGGCTTTCATTTTGAAACCTGGCAGGCAGATGACTAGTTAGTTCATAACTGTTCAACACATCCTTAATTAGAAAATAGTTACACAGTACTATAAGCTCTAGAAAGACACCACAGAAATTGCTGTAATGGTTGGTGATGCTTATATATTGCCCTGTTCCCTTTTCATGAGACATAGAATACCCTTCCCTTGATTAAGAAAAAACCTCTCTGCCTGAGCTGGATGGATTTGCCAGAGATCATGTAGCTGCCACCACCACCTATTGATCTGAATCCTCCCTTTATAGCAACATAATGGGATGTTGATGGGATTCCACTGGCACTTCCTATATCTGATATGCAGAAATGTTTCCTTCTCGCTTGCAGTCCTGGGTAAGGGCTAGACCAAACAGAAGCGTGTGAAGGAGGAGCATGAGAGATAAAGTACTTTTAAAGGAAAAGGTTGTATTCTAAGAAAGAAATCTTCATAGCAGCAGGGTATCTCTTTACATGAAGGACCATCTTTCCTTCAGGCACAAGATTGGAAGTTACAAATTACACAAATCAAATTGCCTGGTCAGCAGTTAGTATCCTAGGCTGGTATATTTTGTTGAAGCAGTCAGTAGCTCTGAAAGATAAGAGATATTTCTTTCAAAATGATACCAGGCTGCAGCAATAGTGTCATGGGTTGAATGGGCAAATGAGGTGGTGGGGAGAAAAAAAGAGTTGTGTACCCTTCTGAAAAAGAGAGTTCTGTATTCTTCTGAATAAACACAAGGTAACATAGCAGATCATCCCACTTAGCATCCACAGAACTAATTGGGTTGTTTTTGGGGATTTTCTTTGGGGGAGGGGGTCTCTGTATATCATTCATATGTTGGGTTTCTCTTTTTTCATATGACTGCAGCCTACTGGACTGGAGCCTAACAGTTCAACACATTTTAATATGAATAACCTCTTTTCCTTTTCTTATGTTCCCTCTCCCAGGGCTAAAAGCTCTGAAGCTGTGCTCTTTCTTTGAGAAAAGAATCATAGGTGGGTTACAGACCACCCGTTTGGGGTGGCCTGCACCCGCCCCTTTCCCCAGTGTATCAGGACCTCAGCTGCCAGACCGGCAGCCTCCGAGGCCCTGATCTGCCGCTTTGCAGGCTGTGGAGAAGCGGCAAAAGGCCGCTTCCCCGCAGCCTGGAAAGGGGTGTCCTTGGTCCCTTTCTCTCTTGTGTCGCTGGGCGCAGCCGTCTGAAGGCTGTGCCCAGCGACACAAAGTAGGAAGGAGCTCCGAAACGGAGCTCCTTCTGGGGTTGCGCAAAGGGTGCACTATGCGACGTGGCACAGCCTCAATACGTCACAACCGCGCAGCCTCCTTTGGAGGCGGCGCGGCCATGACGTATTGATGGCGGCGGCCGTGTGGAACAGCCATCGCCATTTTGTGCACGCAGAGCGTGTACTAGGGTTAGGGGGTGCGGAAGCACCGGCCCTTCCTAACCCTAGTAAGCGCTCCGCGCGTACTTTAATGGTGGTCTGTAACCCGCCAAAGAATCAGAATCATAGAACCGTAGAGTTGGAAGAGACCGCAAGGGCCATGCAGTCCAACCCCCTGCCATGCAGGAACTCTCAATCAAAGCATCCCGGACAGATGGCCATCCACCCTCTGCTTAAAGACCTCCAAAGAAGGAGACTCCACCACACTCCAAGGGCATTTGTTCCACTGTCGAACAGCCCTTGCTGTCAGGAAGTTCTTCCTAATGTTGAGATGGAATCTCTTTTCCTGGAGCTTGCATCCATTGCTCTGGGTCCTGTTCTCTGGAGCAGCAGAAAACAAGCTTGCTCCTTCCTCAATATGACATCCCTTCAAATATTTAAACAGAGCTGTCATATCACCTCTTAACCTTCTTTGCCTAACTGGAGATTGGGGTGACTGTAAGGAGTGGTAGAGGCCACCACACCTCCCCCCTTCAAGTACAGAAATATGCATGACAACATCCAGCCTTTCTGAACCAAAGTAAAGCATTTTTCTTACATTTAATTAACCATAATGCCTTGTTCTGAGTTTTTCAAAGGATAGAAGATGAAGAGAATGTTTGATCTAACTGTTAACCTTGGCTCTCTCCACAGTAACCTTTCGGTTCACTGCCCAGGCCCTTGTTGTTGTTACCTGTCCTCGAACTGACCTCAACTCATGGCAACCCTGTGTGCAAAATATCTCCACATCCCCCTATCCTCCACTTGGCTGCTGAGGTCTTGTAAATTCAGGCCTTTGACCTCCCTAATTGAGTCTATCCCTCTGGCATGTAGTCTTATTTTCTTTTGACTGCCTTCAAAGTTTCCAAGTATGCTTGTCCTTTCTAGTGTATCATGGCTTCTCATGACATGGCCAAAGTATAACAGCATCAGTTTAATCGGCTCCCAGAGAGAGTTCAGTCTTGATCTGTTCAAGGACCCATTTGTTTGTCTCTTTTTGCTTTCCATGGTATTCTTAGCACTCTTCTTCAGCACTACAGCTCAAAAGAGTTTCTTTTCTTTTTATATACTTTCTTCACTGTCCAGCTCTCATTTCTGTACAAGGTGATGAGAAATACAACAGCTTGGACGATTCTAACTTTAGTGCTCTGCTGTATATCTTTACTTGTTAGGGTCTTGTCTAGTTCTTCCCATTCCTAGTCTTCTTATTTCTTGACTGCAGTTTCCTTTCTGATCCACTGTAGAAATATACTATCCATGCTAAAAAATACTCCAGAACTTACTGTGCATTTTGATGCTCAGAATGTTTCAGTTACTCAGTGTCCTTTATAAAAATATGACCACACTTAAAAGTTAGACTCAGATATGGCTGTTCTGTAAGGAGGAGTGCTTTGAAATATAGGTAATTGCTTCTGCCTGAATTTATTAGCAAGTGTAAATTTTTGGTGATAGCATGACTCACAAATCACCATCATCCAAAAGGAAACAATCTCTTCTTCTTTGTAAAGAATTGGTTCTGCTTTGCTTCACTGTTTATTTCTTCTCTGCATATAATGTCAGCCTATATTCATTTTCCAAGGAGGCGAAGAACATTATCTTGAGTCAGCATTCTATTCCATTGACACAGTTATCTTATATGCTTCTGCCTGCTCTATGCCTTGACTTCTTCTCTCTTTCCATGTTTGGGCTGGGTATTTATCAAAGGATGTTGGAACTTACTAGTGTCTTGGTTTTGTTTTTCATCTGACTCATGAAGCACTTCTCATAATGTGAAAAGCAGTTCATGAATTGCTCAAGAGCTGGCAAAAGAATAGTCATGTGCCCATTTCCATATAAATGGCCTTATTACTATGCAGGGCAATGGTAATTTATGAGACTGGATTCTCATTTGCAAGCAGGGGTTCTGTAGGCAGTGCCCTTCTGTACATCGGGAATGGAGATACGATTTGAAAACTATTTGAGTAATATCGATTTTTCAACTAGTGAAAGTGCATCTAACTCAAACCTAGGACAAAATGCTGATTAGACTTGGGAGTTTTCAGATGATAACCAGAGGCATTTAAATATTAAACTGGCTGGCTTTTACTGTTTTTAAAATTGCAATAGTTATGTTTATCCTGCAAGAACATTAATACATCAAGCACTGAGAAATACGGTGGATAGAATGGTGGTAGGAGGGAAAGGAGGAGGAATCGGCTTTTCAAATTTTGGACCCAGTGGGCTTTGGATAGGAATTCATATCCTCACACATACCAACAATGGAGGCATGCAATCAGTTTGTGCTTTGGATAGAGTTGGGATGAGAAGGCTCAATCCTACCATGGCATAGAATGAGACATTCATCTGAATCAGCAGATGTTGTGAATGAGTAGGAAGAGCAGCAGAATTGTGATGGGAAGACCTGTGAGTTTTTTGCTACTGACCATCAATCCTTGAAACCAGCCTGCTGTGCTCAGTTGTAATGAAAGAGGCTCCCACTCAGCCACCAGCACTAAAATTAAATACAGTTACCAGACTGGTCAGTTTCTGTCCATGAAGTGGAAGGAAGCATGATTGTGCCCCTTGCTTTAGACAGAAAAATGGCTTGGGGCAGATGTGAGCAGGAATGTCTGCAGTTTAACAATGACTTGTGTAGATGGCTGTTTACAGATCAAACTTTCTTGGTGGTAAGAACGGGGAGAAGTACAAACCTTTATAAGTAGAATGGCAAAAACCATCTAGTTCTACTGAAATATAACATGTGCATGATCTTCATTCCCTTGATGAATCCAAGCATTATAATTTAATGGATTAAAGAATACCATACCCTCCCGCATTCCAAAGACACTTATGGCCAAACAATATCAGAATGTGGTCTAGATGGCAAAAGATACTATTAAGGAAAGCAACTAAGTGTGCTGAGTACTGTGGCCTGGGACACACGGGTGAAATAAAGTGGCTTCCAGCTGCTGTGGGGGCATCATGTTTGAACGACGCACATCCTCCAAGCAGCCAGAAGATGCTCTGATGCCATGATCTGGTCCTTTGAACCAGATCAAAAAGGACACAGAATAATCCATTTCCTGGTGGTGGCCAGCTTGAGACTGAGGTGGTGGCCTACTTTGGAAGTGGGCCATGTGGCTGCCATGGTCCCAGTGCAATTGCAGCTGGAGCAGCCAGAGGCTGCCCATTTTCTTTGCCCCAAAGGGGGGGAAGTGGGAGAAGTGAAATAAACTGGGACATTCTAGAAGCATCTGAAAAAAATGAGGTGACAGAGAATTAATTGGGACTGTTCTTGCCAAATCAGGACATTTGGAGGATATGTAATACATTTTTGGTTGTGTGTTCCTACAGGCCTATAATCTCCTATTCATTTCTGTTGTTTTCTTCCAGGTCCTGTCATTACAGGCTTTCAAACAGACCCTGAAGGCTTATATGCTAACCTTGAAGATATAATTGAGTTGGAATGGCTGGAGCCGTTGGCACGTTTTGTTTGTTGTTGTTGTTTAATTATTAATATGTCTGTGGACATTGTCTTATTGCTATGTTTTATTGTTGTTGTTGTTAATACTATTACAAAGCACCCTCAATATCCACAGTTTCTGCATCCATGAATTCAAACATCCTTGGATTGTAAATAGTCCCTCAGACCACAGTGGATACAAAGGACTTGCTGTATTATTGTTGTTGTTCCACCCTTTTCTTCCCCTCCGGGACACAAGACAGCTTGTGTAGACTAAAATATATACAACTTTAAAATCCATATAATACAAAAATTTAAAAAATACATATACAGCATGGGAGCACCACAGACAGGCTTGCCTTATGTGGATTTAAGATTCTGCTTTAATCCGCATACGGCAAACCTAGGGAGTTAAAATGGTACCTGGCCCCGAGGCACGTGCCCATAGGAATTGATAGGATTTGAGGTCCCACGGTTTTTGCTATATGCGGGGTGGGGGGGGGAACGGATCCCCTGCATATACAAAGGGCCTACTGCAATTAAGCTAACAATAGAATTAAACACAGTTAAAAGCAAGGCCCTTAAAACATAAATGCAAATAAATAGTATGGCACATTTTGAAAGGCCCCTTTCTCCCAATCAATCAGCCACCAAAAGCCTCCCAAAACAAAAAGTCTAGGCCCACTTTGTTTGTCTCTTTGGTTGTCCATGGTATCCTCAGCACTCTTGTCCAGCTTCACATCTGAAAAGAGTAAGGATTTTTATTACTTTTAAAAATTATTTTGTATGAATAGTTCTTATCCAGTGAAGCTCTCCTTATATTAACATTTATTGGCAGCCATTTACCACAACATATGAAGGAATCTGCCAAATGTAACAGCCTTGATCCAGCAGTCTTCTGTTAGATTTACCCTCCCTCCTCCTTGGTGTGATACAGTGGGAAAGAAGCTTAGAACAATTTGTTGGACTGCAGCACAGAAACACAAGAGGATGTCTTATGCCAGTTAAAGTGTTTTGTCCATTTAGTCTATTTTCATCTATTCTGATTGATGGTGGTTGAGGAATACTCAGAGATACATTCCCTAAGAGCTGGAGATAACAAGAATTGAAATGGAAACCTTTTGTCTACAAAGTATGAAGTAGTGGTCACTTCTGATGGTATACATATACAAACACAGAAAGCAGCAGCAGGACTAGCAAAGTTTATTGATGCTGGCAGCACTGACCATTCTTGCCACATGTTTGGGAAGAAGGACTGAATCAGTGCACTTTAGCTTAAGTAAGTGGCACCATTTTGCTCGGTTGGAAGACTTCTGATCAGAACATTTAATGCTCCTCAGCACTGAATGGGGATGGCTTGGTGCCATGGAATGGAATGGGGCCATTTTGAGAATGATTTGCTGTATGATAAAATCCATTTTTTCTTGGTTGCGTGAGGCCCCAAGAGTCCCCTTCCCATTCCCATAATGGGGAAAATAATGTGTGTGATAAGCTTCTTTGTGAGACATTTAGCTTTCTCTGTCAGAGAGCACTGGTGCCACAAAAAAGCACAAATCCCAGGATTCCATAGCATTGAGCCATGGCAGTTAGTGAGGATGCAACCAAAGACTGTGTTAGGAGTCACCTGTTTCTAATCCAGTACACTACATTTTGAAATCCTAATACTCTTTATTGCAACACTTCTTTAATGTCTTACTTATGTTTTCTTGATGATAGTGCAAACAGCAAGAAAAACTTGTGCTAGGTTTCTTGACAACTTTTTTCCATCTTCAAACTACATCATTTAGGTTGAAACATGCATTTTCCCCTCTCCTCCTTGCTGTGCGAGTCCAATTAAAGTCACCCTCTGCTGATGGTTCCCAGTTTGCCTGATCTAATTAAGTTTTTAAAAACATTGTGATCAGCATTTTTTCAACACACATTTTTGATACCCTTCGTGGAACACCCAACTCTTCTTTCCTCAAAGTTGAATGGATCATCTGTTACTCAATGCTATTGAAGTTTGTTTCATTTCAATACCCCCTTGTGCTTAAAACAGCAGAAACTGTTTGAAGAGTTGCAGTAACTCATAGAAAATAACTTTTGTTAAGGATTTCTTTACCTGTACTGAATACTGTGTGAGATGATGTATGGATATGCGTCACAGAAGGTGTTTTTTTTAACTTTCAAAATCATGATAAAGTGAGAGAAATGAAAGCCTAAAAACCACCAGATAATTTTACTTTGAGATTCACTAGGAGTTTACTGGAAATAGTGGCAAATTTTCTTTCTTTCTATGTTTTCTCACTATTGTAAGTGGCTCCAGCAGCATTCCTATATGCCTTAAGTTCCACTAATACTCCTGGAACATAGAACAGTGTCACTGACCAATTAAGGTGACATATCTTTTTCTACAAAGAAACCTCCTGGAATGATACCATGTCATGATGTAACCTCACTCTGGTGCATTCTTGATTGTACAAAAGAGCATCATTACTATGGTAGTAATAGCAATAGCACTCCCTAAGTGGCTTACAGTGTGTAAGCTATTTATTCCCAGCAAGTTGGGTACCCATTTAAGCAACCTTGGAAGGATGCCAGGCTGAGTCAGACTTGAACCCCTGGCTGGTATTGAATTCACAACCTTGTGGTATGTGTGTGAGTGGCTGCAGTACAGGCATTTAACCATTGTGCCACCAGGGCTCTTAACAAAACTAAAATACAAAAATAATGTACAAAAAAAACCCCTTAAAATAAAAAGGAGAAAAATACGAAAGTGTCATTGCCACCCTCATTCCCAGTAGGATTCTTTCCTTCAAAACTTAGTCTGGATTCCCCGCTACATTCAGATCTTTTAAATCATATAACACCCCCCTCCAACAAGCATACAAAATTTAGCTGCGAAACAGGAGGACTTTTTTTGCCCAGCCATGTTGCTGTTATGTGCCTTCAAGTCAACTCCAACTGATGGTTATCCTATCATTATGTTTTCTTGGCAAGATTTATTCAGAGGTGATTTGCCATTGTTTTCCACTGAGCCTAAAAGTGTATGCCTTGCCCAAGGGCAGCTAGTGTTCCCACATCACTCATAGTCCTAGTTGATCACTCAGACCATTACACCTGACTGGCTCTATGGTTGAGCCAGCTTTATATATAGTAATCATCAAACATAATCCACGTGAGGGATAGAGAAACATTTCAGGATGAGTAGGTAGTCTTTTAATTTCATTTTGTTGCTTAAGAAAAACTTTTTTCCCCTTCAGATATTTAATCTTTTCTTTTGTTAAAAAAAGAGAGAGGTTGTTTTATTGTAGGCTCCTTAAATAGTTTTTATATTTCTTATTTTTATAATGTCACCAACGTTATTATGTTCCTCTTGTCTCTCTCATTCTGTTACACTGCCTATGTCAATGGAGGAATGGGGGAGTGCCTGTGAGTGCAGTGTCTGTGAGTGTTAGTGTGACTGTGACTGTGAGACCATACTAAGGGGCTTTTCATGCAATGGATTATAGGGCTATGATTCCACTTTAACTGCCATGGTTCAATCCAAAAGAAACCTGGGATTAGCAGTAAAGGAGATGAACTTTTAAAAAACTCAGCCTTGGTGACTCACCAAACTAAAAATCCCTGGTTTCCATAGAGTTCAGCCATGACAGTTAAAGTGGAATCATAGTACTATAACCATATATAGCACGAAAGGGCCCCAAGCACTCGGTTTCCCACTGCTGTGTTCCACCACTTCAGTAGCCATGCAATTTAATAGAATGATTTATCATGTCATCTACATGAGAAGGGAGTGCCATTGGGGGTGCTTTCTGTCCCAAGTGTCCTTTGTAACTTGATGGGTTTTCCCCGCACAGCTAGTTTTTCAACAGCAAAGCTGCTCCTGGCATTGCTCCATGGTATGGAGACATTACTCCACAGAATATTTTCCCTGCTTACTATATGTATTCTCTTCCTCACTTTCCTTTTCCTTTTCCTTTTCTCTGTGGTGTCCTCATGGGATGCCTCCATGATGGATAAGGCTTCCAAGAGAATAAATGAATTGTACTAAGAAGCAAAGTTGCTAGATGTTTTTAACTGTTCATTTTTTAAAAGTAATTAAAATTCTTTTTGACAGGTCGAGACAATTTTAGTTACATTACCAATACCATAATCAATCAACATAAATAATTACAAAACACTAGATTTATATTTAAATATATGTATTTCTGGATTTACAGCTAATTGGAAACCAAAGTTATTGTTACTCTGTGAATCCAAAGGAATTTGCAGTATTTATGGAATGAGGGGAGGGAGAAATGGGTCTCCTGTCACCGTTGCCATCTGCAGCTGTGCTCATAGCAATAACCAGAAAGACAAATATTCCATCATTAATTTTAAACAAATAATCATCATTCTATCATTGCTCATTCTCTAAAAGCAACCTTATTTTTTCCTTGTTGGTTTTAACTCTTGCTGTTGTCTAAATTCAAGACTACTCTTCTATTCTCATAAATATTTTCATTTCTCATACAGTGCTAAAGTGCTCTTTAAAGGTTTGACAGATAGTCACTATTTGCTCAATCTATTGAACCCCAAATTGTATGTTAAACTTGCCTTACGAGATTGCTATGATGATATATGGGATAATTCCTGTGTTACTGCTGAGCGAAAAATCTCGCACTGTCCCACCACTAATTGAAAGGCAGTGGTTTGGGTTAAACTGAATCTTCTCCAAAAAAATCATGGAAAG
>NC_056522.1:200480377-200505725 GCF_019175285.1 Sceloporus undulatus
GATGATGATGATGATGATGATGATGATGATGATGATGATGATGATGATGATGCAGGAAAGTGGCTGTGGTTGCTAATCTTAGGGCCAAGGAAATATGTTAAAACAAGTGGTTTTTAAAGATTCATCATAGTGGCATGTAACTCTTACTGCTGTTTCCATCCTCCTGCACTTCTTGAAATGTCTATAGAATAGAAAAAGAAAGAAAATTCAAATGTATCTGGAAAATGGTTAAAAAATATGTTTCTTGACTTTCAGGAAGCCCTGATCAGGAGGAGGCTGCTACCACACTGCAGAATTAATGAAGTTCAACACTGCTTTAACTGTCATGGCTCCTGGGATTTGTAGTATGTTGTAGCACCAGAGCTCTCTGACAGAGAAAGGTAAATATGACATAAAACTACAAATGCCAGAATTCCATAGCATTGAGTCATGTCAGCTAAAGTGATATCAAAATACATTAATTCTGTGTGGTTGATGCAGCCCTGGACTGATAAGAATGTCCTCAGTTTGGGACTAATTCTGCACAAAATTCACACATGGTATTTTTCCCCCAAAGAAAACAGAATTTTTTGCAGAGGAAATGATAATTCTGTTCAAAAATAAAAGTGTGCACATAAAATGCTGCTTCCTACAAAGAAAATGTTCTTCTCTGTGCAAAATCACCATGTTTGAATTTTGCACAGAATAAGGTTTTTGGACAGAAAACAGTATTTTCTGCCATTCATATTCCTTTCCCTGCAAAACATACTATATGCAAATTTTGTATAAAATAAGTCCCAAACTGTGAAAAATCTTCTAAAAATCAACAGTTTTCAAGCACTTTCTTATAGCAGGAAGAAAATTGCTCAAATTAATCATTGCGTTCTTTTAGAACGAAATTTATGAAGATTTATATCCCATTTTAGAGTGATGCAAGATGAGACGGGCTCCACCCAACCACTTCATGGAGTGGTTTGAGACCAAGACAACATCATGTTTTATCACATCACCTCAAAGCCATTCTTTGAGGTAGAGAAGCAGGCCTACTACTCATACCAAGCTACTACTCATACTGTCAAGAATAAGCAGCATCTCCCATCCCATAAAAGATTTCTTTAAAACCTATCTCTCTCTAAGTAACCATTAAGATCTGTTCCATGATATTTTCAGAAAAATGAGAGGTGGTTTTGAATCCTTGGAGGAAGAGCAGGGTGCAGATATGATAGGTAGAAAGGTAAATGATAGAGGTATGGGGACGTGTTTGAATTTTGTTTCTATCCAACTTTGATCAGAATTTACCAAAATGCAAGAGCTGAATATGAGACGAAAGTGAATTTGAATCATTTCACCATTCCTAATTGAACCATTTGGATTGGGGACACTGAAGGAGGAAGAAAGAGAAGTGTGCTAACCCTGCTTTCTTCTGCTGCTGCCTTTTTCCAATTTCTCAGCTCTTCCTTCCTTTTTGCATGCAACTTAGTGAGTTTATGAACCTGTTGGGGAGGCAAGAGTATGGAAGCTGGTGTCAAGCCATTATTGTAGAGTATGTTGTTCTAAGTTCTGATTGACTCAGAATTTCTGCATTCAGAAAATGCATTTTCAGTACCGCTTCTACTACCACTTTCAATTTTCTCTCTCTCTAGTTGGGCATGGACTAGGGAAACCTAGAGTTGAACCCCAATAGAGTTGTGAACCCTCCCACAACTTAGCTCTCTCTCCCTGTCTCTCAGCATAAACCATAGAACAGAAGTGACCCTAAACCCTTTTGGGGGGGAAATGATATAAATTAATACTGCACAATCTCAGTTACTAGCCATGGTACCTACAATTCTACTCTGACATTCACAAATAGATTAATAGCAATAGCATTTACATTTCTATACCATTTCATACTGGAATAAGTAGTCTCTAGAAGTTGACAGCATGAGCTTTCGTAGACTACAATCCACTTCCTGAAATGCATCTGCAGAAGTAGACTGTAGTCTATGAAAGCTCGTGTTGCCAACTTCTTTCTTTCAGTTAGTCTCAAAGGTGCTACAAGATTTCCTTACATACTGATTCTACAGACTAATATGGCTATATATTTGAATTCTAAGTAGTCTGTAAGCGGTTTACAACATGTAAGGTAATTGTCCCCAACAAGCTGGGTACTCATTTTATTGACCTGGGATTGAACTCACAACCTTGTGGCTGCAATACTGGCATTTAACCTCTGTGCCATCAGGGTTAAGGTTAAGTTAGTATGATTAGATGTGGTAGAGATTTATATCTTCCCTGGATTCCTCTTCTTCACCTACATAATGTTGCTTCACCTACCTAGTTTAACCAAAAGGATCAATTATCATATTTTATCCTGCATTTTGCCTATATTTTGTTATCTGTGTTTTTACTTGATATCAAAATAAAATAAATGTCAGTGAGGGAAAACAGTGCCACAAAAGTAACTAAAAGTGAATGTTCATCTCACTGTTTCTGATGTTCTGTCACTGGGAAAAAAAGGAAAAGAAAAGAAAGCACTGTAGGGAATGTTGTGTCTCAAAGTGGACCATAATATGTGATCTATGATGAAAATGCCCAGGGCTTTTGAAAATGATTAATCCAACATGCTGAAATATCAGATTTTAAAAGTGATCTTTATTAATCATAAATCTCTCACAAACACTCAGCCTCCAATTCGAAAGGTTCATTTAGAGAACATGCCACAGAGATGTATCCTATTTTTGTTAAAAAACAGTTTAATCCCCCATGAGAAATCATGTAGGTATTTTTTCTCTTTTAGACACAGCCAAAAAAAAAACATACAATGAAGAATTAAAATGAACAATATATTGAACTCTGACAGAAGTTTAAGTCTACAAATGGAAAGAGCAAAAACCTATCCACAGCTTGGATTAGTATATGGGCCAAAGTCTAACTGGGACTTCTATTGTTATGAAAGACACAAAGACCACAGATTACAAATGACAGAGTTCCTAAAGCCAAATGAGTTCAGACAATTCTCAGACATGATAGGAAATAGTACAATTTATGTCACCATTAATCTATCAGTTCTTTACTACTTTGTCCTGCAAATAACAACAGCAAAAAACAAAACAAAACAAAACAAAACCTCACTGTGCTTTAGGCTCTAAGCTTGACATTAAATGCAAAAATAAAGAGGAAAAAATCTGAAGGATGGCTGATTTTGCAAGAAGCATTGGCATTGGCAGAGTGGAAATGAAAATGCCCTGACCAGTCAGACATTGCACAGATGTATTAATATCTGGTGCATTTGGTGATTAGATGGCCTCCACATTTCCCCCTTCCTGACTGGAATGTCAGTGTTCAATGTTCTAGAGTAGCACTTCCTAAGTTGTCTGTTCTGGGGACTAGCATTTCATCCCCAATATACCATAGACTGGTAACATATTTAGGCCTGCTGGCCACAATTATTTCTTTCTTTTCAAAAAAGGAAGGCCCTAGGGACTGGCAGCTGGTGGCTTGTAGATCAGCACCCGTCCATGGACCACGACTTTGGCTAGCACTGTTCTACAGCATGGATCTAGAGTCTGTGGGGTCTGTTCTTGATCCTGTGGGGAAGAAAGATAAAAAGACTTTTGGAACTTATGTTCCATGTTCTGAGCATTTGTTAGTAACAAATCTGAAGCCTGAAGTTTTGTCTCATACAGGCTGGCATTCTGTTGGGAACATGCACACATAGAAGTTTCCATTATACATCCGTGTGTCTCCTTTGGGGCAATGTGGGATTTGGTATCCCCTTCCTCCTTCCACAGTGTTGAAAGCTCCCCAACTTCCATCTTTTAGAGTAACAGGAGTTGAGTGATTAGAAATATTTGCTGTCTCCCAACTCTTCCCTTACTGTAATTAAAGTGGGTTTTTTCACCTCACGAAGGCAAAAGTGACACTTCATCAACGCTAGATAGAGATAAAATTAGAATTGTTTCACCCACAAAGAAAAGCTAGTAACACTTGTCTGCCAATGAATGTTCACTTTAAAGAAACTAAAGCGCTGATAAATCACATTTCATTTAAAAAAAAAAAAAGACAGATCTTGGAGGTAATAATGATCAGCTTCATTCAAACTAATTAAATATTTACTGCATTTATAATACATTAACTGTACATAAACGTGTGTGTGTGTGTGTGTGTGTGTGTGTGTGTTAGTGGAAAGACTTTTAATTTACTTGCAACATTGCAGCCCTTGCATTTAGGGGAATTTTAAATTAGGGTCATGTTTTTACCACAGTATAATTGGCAGATAAGTGTTATTCATAGAAAAACTCTTAATGTGAGATACGGAGGAAATGGAAATCATTTTTAAAATTCTCCATTTTAAAAAGAAAAGAGGTGTATACTCACTTTTATGGTAAATCTTCTCATAGGGGTTTATCACACTGGGGCTAATTTCAGCATTAAAGAGAGATTAAAGTACATTTAAAGCATTCCGCAAATAAAGCAAAAATGGTGAGTAATTGTGCAACTGATTATCACAGGCAATTGCACAAATAAAGTGATATTGGAAATGCATTGTTGCTGAAATCCAGAAAGTAAAAAGATGCACATTAATGCTTCCTTGTGACAACTTTAACGGTGGGTTTTGTGCAACGTCACGTGAAATCATTTTGCATAATTACATGATTTTTCTGGGATGATCTCCTGCATGTGAAAAACTGCATAAATATTAGAAATTTGTGTACAGAACATATTCAGGCTAAAGAGATAGTAACATTTCTGATGACCTTCTTGCAAGTTTGTGAGATGAATGGGTTTCTCTAACCCTTGAGTTCAGTGGTCTCTTCATGCCAGAGCTTTCAGGCAGAAAGCCCAAAGCCCATTTCAACAAACGGAGGAGGGGGACTGGCAATGGCATTAGGCCTGGCTTGTCACCTTTTGCAGTACAAGATATAATACGTGGCAATCTATGAACAACAGTGCCTGTAAGGCCATTAGGTCCAGTATCAAATATTACTTATCAGTACTACTCCATGAGTTCATAACAGGATGCATTTTTCCTGCATGTAGTAAGTCTGAGCAGTAGAGACAAAGGGTTACACACACCAGATGAAAGCCCACTCAGTATAGATATTTACCCTCTCTAAAATCCAGATGGATTTTCTGGAGATTTCTGCAAGCTGCAGGATACCTCACAATGAAGGTGTACCAGTCTGAGCCAGTTCAGTAGGTAAACAAGAGAGTTAAATACTTATTGCTCTCAATGAATGCAACCATTTCCTTGTCAGCAGGAGGGGAAGGGAGAATGAGGGAATTGCCAGTATGAACTCTGGTTCCCCCCACCCCCACATTGGACAAAGGGCCCAGGCCATATTATTATTATTATTATGTCCAATATGAATTCTTTAGACTCTAGCAACAGATGGCTCTCCTTAGTTATACATCAAAGTCTAATATTCATATTCATTGAGCACAGATGTAAAAATATTGTACTGTAAATCCTGGGGATGGCATATGGCACAGCCTAACATAGATCCATATGCAGAACTGCTGTGTTGTGCTGAGCCATACAGGATTGCGGCTTTGCCTTGTAACCAGCATAAAGCCTTTCCAGAAATAAACCCGATTTTGAATTAAATGTTTACAAATAACAGAATCCAAATACAGTTTCTGTCCTTCATCATTTTCAATCTAGATAAGGAGCCTTGGTGGTGCAGTTGTTAAATGCCAGTACTGCAGCCACTCACTCACAAACCACAAGGTTGTGAGTTCAATACCAGCCCGGGGCTCAGAGTTGGTATTCTTCTAAGGTTGCTAAAATCAGTACCCAGCTTGTTGAGGGCAATTAGCTTACACATTGTAAACTGCTTAGAGCGTGCTTAAGTGCACTGATAAATGATATAGATTTGTACTTGCTATTGGTATTGCTATTGCTAGATTAGGGGTGGGAAAATAGTGACCCTACCTAGACATTGCTGAAATGCACTTTCTATCACCTCTCATTCTACTGAAGACCCACTCTTGTCTAGGCTAACTAGGATGTGTCTATACTACATACTGATACACTTTGGTATCACTTTAGCTGCCAGGGCTGTAAACTGTCATGTCCAAACATTTCATGATTGGTAATGTGCCCAAAATTCTGTATACACATGCACTAGAGCATTCTAGTGGAGAGTATAAAGTATTTCACTACACTGTAAATCCCAGGATGCTATAGGTTAAAGCCCTGACAGCTAAAGTAAATCAAAGTGCTGTGGGTCTGCACTATGGATATACTTTAAACCTGGTGGAAGTTGCAGTCAAATTATGTATGCATAACCACAGGTTGTCCACCCTGACATATGATAGACAAAACAATAATGAGAAGGAGAAAGATACAAGGGATGAATATGACCACATCCTATACATCTCTCTGATTTATTTCATTTGGGAATGAAGGCTAAGACGCTAGCCATTGTTCAGACAGCAGATAAAGCTAATTGCTGGTGGCCAATATCTGGCAGAGGAAAGTAAATCTTAAATGTTCTCTAATTTGACATATACCACGAAGATGGGATTATCCCCCAGTTACATAACTTTACAAATGGAATTACTGTAGTGTAATGTGTACAACAGATGGATTTATCCTGACGGTGAGGGGGTGGCTAGAATTAATTCCATGACATCAGGAAATGGCACATCTCTTTAAATTACACCGTAGAGAGATTAGTTCTAAAGTGGATCAATAAATTCAATAATCTGAGCTTCAGGATAAATGGAACCTGATACAGACTAATGTTAGTGTTAAAAACTGGAAGTGACAGAAATGTTGGCAACCTAAATCCTCACTCCCATCCCAACCCCACCATAACAAATGAAAACCTGAAAGGCCATATATTAAGATAATGGTTCAGTTTCAAAGGAACTATAGCAAACTGATGTTCCCACTAACTACATAGGATATGGATAACTGGAATCCTAGATTAGATCCTGAGACACCCCTTCTGCACACTGAAGAGATCTTTCCACACAGTAGGAATTCTACTTCAGCAGAATTTTCTCTCTGGTAGGAGAAAATCAGTTGCAGTGGGTATGTCTCTAGATGGGAGAGCCTGATAGATAGTTTTACTTTAACCTGGCACTTCAAGGCTGCCAAGAGACTGGGGGGGGGGTTGTTAAATGATAATATGTTCTAAGAGCTGTTGGGATAGAAGATGGATCACATATGACAACTTTCTTTTTCTTTGTCTCCTCCTGGCCTATATAAACCATGGCAACCCATCTTCCATTGGTGTCACACAGGGAGGTTATACCACAGTCCTGGGGACCTCTAATCCAACCATAGGAATCAGGAGTGTTGGCCCTAGAATAGTCTGGGTAGAATGACTTTTTAGGGGACCATTTGAACCCCTTGCTGTGAGGGGACGCTGGAACCCATCAACTAAAGGACTGTGGTGGTTTCCACTGCTGTGGACCATCTGATGAATCAATTTGCCACTGATAAAGCATATCTTATGGCAATGATGTATTCCTCAGTTTTCAGTACTAAATAAAGTCCAAGGAAGCCTGGAATTGCAGCCAATTTCAGCTCAGAAAAGAAGCTACAGGTATTTTTTTTCCTGTTCCAGGTATACAGGTGCTTGTCTGATAAATCTTCCAAACTGTATGAAGTTGGTTTGTGGAGAGCACGGAAGAAGGGAGGAACTGGTAAAAATCATCCCCTTATGGTACCAAGTAGACATCTATGTGTGGCATTCCAATCATGGGTTCAAGCCCTTGCATCCTTCTGAACACAATTTGGTTTCCTGTGCTATATTGCTTTTATTGTGTGACATCTTGATTCAGTTGTTCTGTTTTCACTACCTTCTATTTCTATTTCTATAGGAAACCTACCTGCAAAGTAAGAAGTAGTGACCATTCTAACTGACTAATGAACTAACTGGTTCCTATCCAGTGGCTGGCCACCCAAATGCATCCCAGGTCAAAGCCTTACCCAGTTGGCCAATTTTTGAACTCAGAAGGTCTGGAAGACAGAGCCTCTGAGCAACTGGACAGATCAGCTTAAGAAGTTTAACAGCTCTGAACAGCTCCTAAAAATTGAACAGGATGGAAAACTGTGATTTCTTTCCATAATAATTCATCTATTCTACAAGGACAATTGCATTTTCAGCCCCCTCAACTTCAAGCTGTATTACTCAACTAGCAGTTTCTTTTTCAAGAACTGGGCTGTTGACAGCCTCCAACAAACATGCATTAGTTGACTCTCTGGGTTTTGCTTTGCATTCCAGAATAGCTTCTAAGCAAATAGTCTAAACCTATAATTCTTCCCTAGTCTAAAGCATAATGAGGCACAACCAGCAGGCTCTCATAAATGTGGCCATATTTAGATATAGATTTCCCAATGCATATCTGACTCTTATGCTGTTTTCTAACTAGTCTATTTCACAACTGCCAAGACAAGATATACTTTGGATGAAATAGGCAGTATTATGATGACTACTGAAACATAAAAAATTTAATTTATTAGGAAAACAAAAGAATACTGAATACAAAAATTTAAAAAATGGATTACACACTTGTAGACTGAAGAGAGAAGATGTCCCAGAGGAGCAGCTGTTGGGAAGGAGCCAAAATGAGGGCATATCCCCCATAAGAATTCTGCCTCCAAAATGGAATTTTCCTTCAAACTCCAAATTTCTATCATTGCAGAGAGTGAGGCAATAAAAATGGTTCAAACCAAGAACTTTCCAGTCCCTTCACAACTTGCCCTGTTCCTCTTCTTAGGATGCTCACAACTTGTTTTTCTAAATACTCCATTGAAGTTTTCAGTTACTGGGAATGAGGAGACTGAAGGCAGAATTCTTATTATTTACTGGAAAGACAGAATTCATATCTATGTGGGCAATGTCTTCATTTTGCTCTCCACAGCTACAACCTGAAAATTCCCTCCTCGGTTTATTACATTATACTGCAGTATAAGAACAAAACAGTCAATGACCCAAATTCAAAATATATGTACCCTTCTATGAGTGTTGTCCTATACATTAACAGCAATTTGTTCTGAGAAGGGTTCAAAATGGCATTGCCTATGTACAGATAGCTGCAGACTTGGTGGAAACTCAAGGTTGAGAAAAATTCAAAAAGAAATAAAAATCTATATGTAGGGCACCAAAACTGGTTGTGGGGAAAGAGAACTCAAAATAGCATCTCCAGGATTCATTATTCTCAGTGGCCACACAAATACTGACAAATGGTTAAGAAGACATACACACAAAACAAAATTAGAGTAGATGGAAAGAAGTAACAATACAATATTATTTTTGAGGTCTCACTTGTTGCACTTATGTGTTAGGCCTTGTCTCTAGAAAGTGAGGCTTTTCCATTCATTTCAACACATAGGGCAACACAGCATACACATCCCTTCATACCTCAACATTCCTATGAGTGTAGCCTTTCTATAGTGTGGAGTCAACAGGCAGATTTGAATCTTAGCACTATCCAATGGGAGTGAAGCCAGGAAAAGGTGGTGGCTGCTCCCAGGAGTGAGTATATAAGAGGGAGGAGCAGGTTTGAAAGGATTGTTGAAGTTTAGTGTGCCCTGAGGGATGAAGAGCCATTGAAGAAAGGTTAGGCTGATGTGAGTTAGAAAGGGTTTTAGGTACCCAAGAAAGGGACAAAGAGTGTCTTTAAATTTGGTGACTAGTGGAGTCTCAAGTAACCAGAAGGGTTATAAGATACAAAAGTTTAGTGTGTAGGGGAACATATACAAAGCTATAAATAAACAATTACAAAGACAAGCTAAAGAAACTGTTAAACTATGTAACTAATAAAGTATTTCTACACCGTATCCATTGTGAACACCACCCACTAAAAGAGATACTGTATCCAACCTGACTTGTAAATATTTTTTTTTTTGCTTTGTTTCAACAAGTAGATGTCTGAAGTGATTTCAGAAACACATTAAAATGCTACCAACATCGAGAAAAGTCATTTAGGCTTGGGACACATTAGATAGTGGGTGTGTGGCTGTCAAAGAAGTTGGAGGAGAAATCTGAAACCCAGAGGGTTTCAAATCATCTAAAGGGTTTCATCTCCAGAGGGTTTCACTCATCTATAGAGAGCTATAGTGCAGGAGACACCTAATAGAGTCCCGACTTTGAGTCTCGCAGTGAAGAATTGGTGGGATAGTGGCCATCACCTTCACATAATTGGTAGCAGCAGTGGCACACATTAAAATGGAATGAAAGATTTTGAGAGATTTTTGGTAGTGCCACCTTCACATATAGGCTACAATATAACTGTGTAATCTAAGTAGGAACCAGTAACTAGATGTGTCAGGATCATATTCAACCCTGCTTCCTAATCTTTGAACTGGATTCTTGCTCGTCATTCAAAAACATTAAATCAATGTGTGAAGGAAGTGGCAGATATATAGCAACAAGCCTTACTACTAGTAGCCTGCTTGGAAGGGATCCTCTATTCTTCATCCCTATGCTCAGATTAGTCTTCCAGGTAATATAGCTGACTAGCCCCAGACTCATTTTCTTTGAATCAAGCCCAAACTACATACACATTATGTAAATGTAGTCATTGCACATTCTATAGATATGGGACGGAGCTTGTGGGGATGTGTTGATTAGCTCTTCCCACCTCTGGAACTTCTCTCCTGAAGAATGTCTGTTGGAAATTAATGAGATGAGGTTTGTTTGTTTGCATGTAGAGATATGTGTACACCAAACTTTTGTGAACTTTAGCTGGACAGTTAGCAAGGGAGGGTAAACCTTTCCACTGGTTCCTTCAATGTCTCAACATGTGTGTGTGCCCTGCCATTATTAGACTCTGAACTGCCATGACTAAAAGGTAACTTCACCAGAACATTTCCCATGGGCTGCTCTAATAAGTATCAATTTAAGATGTAACCTTCCTTTGCTTTTACTTTATGTATGTGTGGTACAGTGCTCCCTCGGGTTACGAATTTAATTCGTTCCGCCGCTCCGTTCGTAACCCGAGTAATTTCGCAACCCGAAAAGGGCTTTCCGTTAGCGCTGGAAAGCCACGCGTTTGAATTTCGCGCCGAAAAAAATTTGTAACCCGAAAAAAACATCGTAACCCGGAACAGTTTTTTCCAATCTAACTTTTTCGTAACCCAGAAATTTCGTAACGCGGTCAATTCGTATCCCGGGGTACCACTGTATATGGCTTCAAGTTGCCTGTTGACTTAAGGCAACTCCATGAATTCCATAGTGTTTTCTCAGGCAATAAATATTGAGTGGTAATTTTATCAGTTTCTTCCTTTGGAATATATATGTCTCGTCAATCTCTCTCTCTCTCTCTCTCTCTCTCTCTCGGAAAAATAGAAATCCAAAAATAGCTTTAATGTTATTTGGATGTAAAGCTGGCATCTCTGAAAAAGAAAAGAAAAAGTAGAGGTGTGATCTAAGCAGAGGAAATCAACATTCTGGTGCTTTTCAGTAAAAGAAACTGTGACTATTCTGATATAACTCTCTAAATGATTGTTTGAGCAATTATAAAGTGCAAATATTTAAACATTTATATGTATTCCAGTTGCCATTCTTTCTTCTTTTACTTCCTCATAAATGACACTGTTTATAAATCAAGGACACCTAAAACTGGAAAAATTATATTTTATTAATAATTTATTATTGTTGTTGTTGTTGTTGTTGTTGTATTTATACCCCACCCTTCAGCCCTAAAGGCTATCAGAGCAGCTTACAATTATTATTTTTGATTAGACGATTCCCTGCCCTCAGGCTTACAATTTAAAAGACACGACACAAAGGGAGAAGGGAATGGTGGTGGGAAAGGGGATGAGGTCCAGTGGTTATTCTCTACCTCTGAGACTTGTACCAAGGAAGATGGACTGGAGGGAGAGCTCTTCTTCTTCAGGCTAGCCCTGGTGGAGCTGGGTCTGCCTGTTCACTCCCTCACAGGCTGAAGGATGACAGTTATCATGGAAGGAGGGCTCTCTTTCTTCAGGGTAGCCCTGATGGATCTGGGCCTGCCTGTTCGCTCCCTCACAGTCCGAAGGATGACAGTTATCATGGAGGGAGGGAAGACTCTCTTTCTTCATGCTAGCCCTGGTGGAGTACAAAACAAACTAACAAAAAAAACAAAAACAAATTCAGGGGATGGGTTAAATACACATTACCAAATTCCAAGCTACAGCAATGCACAAGTTCTACCATTGCAAAGAAAAACTCTTTTCGTAATGTTTCACTGATGAAATTTCCTTATTTGATGAATGCAATTTTGTGCCATGTCTAACCTTTTCATTGTATAATGTAATGTCTCTTTGCTTTGTAGACATCTGATAATAATGTAGCAAAAGTGATTTGACCTTTGGAGACCTCAAGATTCTAGTCATATTTATTGCTTCCAGCAGTTATGTTTACTCTTATTTAATTTTAAAACTGTTATGGAGAATTCAACCAAAGCAAAGGAACAAGGGCAAAACAATCCCACCTTGGAACGTATACTAAAGATCAGCGGACATTATTTTGTCATCCTTGAACAGAACTATATTTGTTTTTGTTAACTGTCCAATGTGGCTTATAGCAACTCTATGAGTGACAGATTTCCAAGGCAACAGGAATGCTCAGGTCTTGCAAACTCAAGGCCATGGCTTCTTTGGCTTAGTTTATTCACCTGCAATATGCTCTCTATTTACTATCTGAATATTTGAGCAGAAATTTGCAAGGTAATCCTTTACACATTTAATCAGAAGTATTGTGTTGAATACATTTACTCCTCGTAAGTGCCTGTAAATTATAGTCTGGAGCCTTGTCTGTATTGGTCAGGATACTCCAGAGATAGCCTGGAGTATCCTGGCCCCACAGCTGTCCTGGCCCTGTTGCCTTAGCCTCCATTTCCTGTATGCACGGATGCCACTCCATGGCACCTGTATGCACGGATGTCCCAGTGAGCCAGCCAGTGCATCTGCCACCTCCGTAGGCTGCTTGCGTCTCAGGACAGAATGAGGTACTCAGCAAAGATCACATTCTGACCTCAGAATGAGTGACCCAGGGCAGTGGCAGAAGTTGTAGCTTGGTGGAATACCAAGGCAGACAGCTCCTGCAGTGCAGAAACAGAGGTCTCTGGACCTTCCTGGAAGATCTGGAGTAACAGGTAAATTTTACATTTTTTATTAGGGTTGTTAACCCATAGTTCTACTGAAAACATGTGGGGCATCATCATCGCGATCGTCATCTGGTTCACACCAGAGCTGGGATTTGGGTCACGTATTGTCAAAACTAGACAACACTAGAATAGGAGGGAGGGAAACTGGCCTTTTGACTCATGAAGACAAGGCTTGAGTGGCAGCTGGTTCCATGGCACCCAATATGACTTCTTTCCAAGTAGACAGATTTGTAGGCTGAAATAATATTTTTCATCTCTGTACTGTATGAACATATACTTTTTATTTCAGTTGTTTATTTTAATGTACATTAATGAATCTGAGACTATAATCAAGATTTATATGTAAAATTCCACCTCGGTCAGATTGGGGTGTAAGGAGTGCCAGAGCTTTGGTCTGTGCTACCAAAAATAATTTTCTGAGGCACAGGGGGGAAAAAGAATTCACAGTAGTGCAAGAGTCAGAAGGACAATTGCAGTGCATAAGCAAGGAGAGTGTGGAAGAAATTCAGTGTGTACACATGACTATTATTGGTAGCATTATTAAATCAGCAAGGTGACCATGGCTCTAAAGAGTTGCTTCCAGAGCTTTGGTTGCCAGATGTTGTTAGTTTATAATTCTCGGAATCACACAACCTTGGTCATGCTACCTACATCTCCTGGAAATTAAACAACATCTCAGAACCCAAGGATGGGAACCATTGCATCAAGGGAAAGGACAAGGTTTTGCAAAGCAAGGTTGCTCTGTTTTAAAAATGCTATGGGTAGAACTCACCTCAAGAAAACACTTCCACAAATTTGTTTACCATCTCTTCCCCCTTCCCTCAGTTCTTCGCTAACTATACATATCTGGATTAGGACCAGTTTTGAATTTATTATTTTATTTTATTTAGTTATATTCCACCTTTCTTCCAATATAGGGACTCAAAGAGGCTATCAACAAATGTAAAAACAAAGCAATAGTGTTGAAAAGTATAATATGAAGTTTACAAAACAATTAAACAATTCATGGAATTAAAAACGTTAAACATTTAAAATATTAAATTGTATTAGAAATGCTATACAATCCATAAAATCAGAGTCACATAGCATCCAACCCTCATCTGTCTTTTTAAAAAAAAAAAAGAAGCCTAACAGCACAACAATGGTTTTCCTTGCCGCCTCAATGAAAGCTGGGATGAAGCCATCTTGGCTTCTCTGGGAAGGGAGTTCCAGAGCCCAGGAGTAGCCACCAAGAAGGCCCTCTCCCTTGTTTCTATCAAATAATCTGAGAGGGTGGTGAGAGAAGGGCCTCTCAAGATGTTTTTAGAGTTCTATTAGGCTCACAAAAGGAGATATGGTCCCAAATTGCAAACATGTGTTTTTATGGGTAGTATAACCCCATCTAACACAAGCTGGATCCCTATTTCTAGATCTGTCATTTGACTGACCAGGATCCTCTCTTTGCTGGATTTAACTTCAATTTATTTGCCCTCATCCAGTCCATTACAGTTACCAGACACCAGTTTAGTACAGGAACAGATTCCTTGGAACTTGGTGGAAAGGAATGATAGAGCTGAGTATACCTGGCCAAAAAACACCAAACAACCTCTCCCAAGCGTTTCATGTAGATGTTAAAAACATAGAAGACAAGACTAAACCACAGGTCGATGGCCCAGGAGTCAAACAGGAATTTCCCAACATCACCCTCTGAGAATTCCCCTCCAAGAAAGAACAGAGACACTATAGAACAGGTCCTCCAAGCCCCATCCCAGAGAGGTAACTTAGAAAGATACCATGGTTGATAGTATCAAAAGCTGCTGAGAGTTCCAGCAGAACTAACAGGGATACACTCGCCCTGTCTAGTTCCAGGCATAGGGCATCCACCAAGGGGACCAACACTGTCTCTGTCCCACAACCAGGTCTGAAACTAGACTGATATGGATCTAGATAATCTGCCTCATAAAAACAAACCTGGAATTAAGAAGCCACCACACCCTCTAGTACCTTGTCTAAAACTGGAAGGTCGGCTACTGGCCTACAGTTATCTAGAAGAGTAGGACCCAGGGAAGTTCCCCCCCCCCCCCCACAAGAGGTCTTACCACAGCCTCCTTCAGGTGTGTTGGTACCCTGCCTTGCTCTAAAGAGGCATTAATCATTTCCCTTACCCACTCAGCCAGTCCTCCTTTGGCCTGTATAATAAGCCAGGAAGGGTTTACTTAGTACATATGTGGTGGCTCTCACCTCTCCAAGGATTCTGTTCACATCCTCATGCTGCACAAATTGAAAAGTATCCATCAACACTGGAAAACAGGGACTGTGGTTATATCCACTGGAACTGGGTTACATCCCTACTGGGATACAGTTGCTTCCAGGATGCAGTCAGGAATTATCACTTTAAAAATGCTACCAATGCTGCCAGGTGACTACATCCTGGCTGCATCCCAGCTCCCAGTTGCACTCAGCCAGTCAATTTACAAACATGGGAAGCTCCTGTAAGCAACTGTAAATCGGCAGAGTCATGCAATAATCTCCCAAATCAGAGCAAATCCAACTGATTTTACCTGCTAAATAGTACTGAATAGTGGGCAAATTCTTCACATATGGAAAGTATGAAAAGACATACCTGGAAGAAAATTGCTACTGGGAGCAAGCACACACCTCTTAAATGGAAGCCTTAAAGACTCATTTGCTTGGGTGCATATTTTGAGATCGATAGTGTCCCAATTTTATTGAAAGCAAAGTTAATGGGATTGCTCAGTCCACTTCATATCCTTCATTTACATACCCATAAATGGTTTCAATTTGGCAGGAACTGTCATGATTAATTCTCTGTTGTCCCATTTTTCTAGCAGTTTTTAAAATGTCCCAGTTTTTCTCTCTTCCTCCCATTTTTTCCCACTTTGTCCTCATCTTACTTCAACTGCTGCAAACTGAGTTCAAAATGTAAACTTTGTTTGTACTTAGTTAACTCAGCAGGGGGAGAGGACTGGGTGGAGCCTTGTCCTTCCTAGTAAGCTCAGACAAAAGCAAACTCTTTGCTAGCCTTTCCTAGCTTGCCCGTTTTTCCTCAATCACTTTCCCCTCATCTTGACCATGTTCTGTTGTTTTAGTATCACACCATTGTCATTTCTTTTTCATCTGTAAAATGTTGGAGGGTGTGCATCCATGGGATATTTTAGTCCCAACTAAAACAGACCAGTGACACTTTCACACTACACAATTATATAATTGTAATACCACTTAAACTCCCATTACTCTCTCCAGTATATTTCTGGGTGTTTTGGTTTAGGGAGGAGAAGTATTTCAATGTGTCAGCCAGAGAGCTCTAGTGCTTCCCCCAATTACTGATTCTACAGGATGCATGACAGTTAAAGTCAGCACCCCAGCTGAAATGAAAAGGACTTGCTAGTTGTCCCCTATGTAAGTCACATTGACTGCATTGGGTCTGTTCAGGTTGGAACTAACATTGGATTTAACTCTATATGTTTATATGTAAATATACGTGTGTGTGTGTGTGTGCGCGCGCGCACGTGCACACTTATGATCTGAAAAAGAAATAATACATTCAGTTCCAAAACTCTAATGACTTTATAAGTACAGTGTTGCCAATTCATCCGCTTATAATTAAAAGTTTTGTCATCTTTGGGAACAACATTTTCTTTATGTGATTTCCATCAAAATCGCCATCACGGTTTGCACCCAGCTGTGAGCCAGAGAGCATCATGTTGTGGCATCTGTAGCAAAAGTAGCATTAAAAGCATTCTATAAAAGAAACCCTACAGTTCCTTTGTCTTTCTTATTTTGCTTTAGATATGTTATTATTGTGGCTTCCTGGTATAACTTGGGAGGCTAGATTGAAAAGAAAGGGCAAAGATTTGGAAAATTACATTTTAGATTTTTAAAAGCTTGGGGATTAAGGTTATTAATGCTGGGAAAGTCAATAGGAAGCTATTACCTTATGATGACTGTAGGTGGAACAGAAAGTTTTATGGAACAATGAGTTCACAGTGGCACTTGAGTGACCATCGACAAAACCACAAAGATGGATTAATTGTGCTATGGAGTCATTCTCTCAGGAAGCTTATAACAGCAAGGTCTTCTGGACCAGGATCTAGTACATCAACTGGTGAAACTTTCTCCAATACTGTAATCATGGCAATCTCTTCTCCCATTACAGTCGTCCACCCTTTCATGCATTTCTAAGATCTGGTGCAATAGCTCAGAAACCATTCAAACTGGTTTTCCAGTGAAGCCAAAGGTAGAAGAGAGAAAATAGATTGTGCCATAATGGCACTGCCAATGCGTAATCTGCCTAGTGGGGTATATACAATAGCAATATTTTCCTTAGGCCATAGGAGCGAGGTGATATTTATTTTTTTAGGTAGCCTTTTTTTATTCTTTGTCTGATCCATACAGATCAGAAATGACACTTAACATTTATATAGCCATTTGAGAAAGATTGCAAAACACTTCACATACATCAGTCTGGTGTGCAAAGGTGCACTATGCAAGCATCCCAGATACCACCTCTATGCTTTCCACTGATTCCTCCAACATGTTACAGTTCTATATGGCATATTCCATGTTAATGTGTACAGATGAGATAATGTTTGGTTTTGCTTTTTCTCATACTCATGAAACAAAGAAGTGTTGAATATTTGGAGATTTTTGAAAATTTGGGGAAGTACTTAGAACCACAAATCAAATTTCTCAGCCAGCCCTGCTATCACATCCCTGTTCTAAAGTCCTTCCTTCCACTGCTCTATTTGTGTTTCTTTGGATCTTGGCTGGTATTTTTAGGTAATTCTTTCAACAGGAGTGGGAAAAGCCAGATCCTGGCTCGAAAACTGGCACTCCTGAGACTAGGTTATCAATTAGAATACAGTACAGGACATCTGATCCTTTAACAGTTATGTGGTGAATGATCTTCTTCTACACAACCATTAAAGGTGGAAGATCCCTGTCTTATATTTCACCTGGCCACCCGACCTGAGCTCAAGCTCTGTCCCTCTGGGATCCCCAAACAGCCAACTTCCTTCCTCATGGCACCATCATGGTGGTTTCCTCATTTTTGTACAAGGCTGAAATTCTTCTCCTAAAGCATTTCAACCATTCTAAATTATTCACTGCTTCTGATTATTGTCAGTAAAAGCTTTTGGTTAAAATGGTGATTCTGTTTGTTTGCCTTGGGCCCCAAAAGACACCCCACACTTCTCACACACTCAGTTTGGCCCTCACAATAGAAGAGGTTGCTTACATAAGAACGGTATAAATTAAAATATTCCCACATTAAAGTTGACTGACTAAGAATGAAGACAAAATCACAATTGTTCTGTATTTGTCCTGCAAATAGCACCTGTGGTAAACCAGAGAAGCCTAAGCATTTTCAGAGTCATAGGCATAGGGAAGGGGGATTTCACTTTCCTTCTTCAGTTGCTGATCCTGACAAATTAGCTGCTTTTGAATCTGAAGCTGCTTTTTACATTTCAAGATAAGCTTCCATAGATTCCAATCTGTCCCAAAGAAAGTGGCAGAAGGTCAACCAATGAGTTCATGATAGACATTTCAAACAGAAATCTAGAATTTAGTATTTCAGTTTTCTGAGAAAAAATGATATTGAAGAAGAAGATGAAGAAAACGACGAAGAAGAAGAGGAAGAAGAAGAGGAAGAAGGGGTGTATGACTAAGAATCTGCTATTCCTGTTGTCGGAGTCAATGTGGGTGAAACTGTTCCGAGACTCTCAATTTTGACTCAGTGCTATTATTTTCTGGATTTTTTTTTAAAAAGCTTGCAGCATCTGCCTAATGTCCTTTTTACAGACTGTTCATTTTTGAGAGTTTACATTTAGATACTGGAATTGTCTGTCACGACACCCTTGCCCCAGAGCGCCATAAATGCCACTTTCCTTCCGGCACTCAGGCTTTCCAGATGGGACTGCCACCTCACATGATGTGTGTGCCCTACACAATCTCATTCTGAATGATTAATTCAAAAAGGTGTGTGTGGGGGGGGGGAGGATTTCAAAATTTCATAGTTCTATTACAGACCACATGCCCCCTACTGTGGTGGAGTGTGAGTGGAGTCACCTTCTTTGGTGGTTTTAAAACAGAAGCTAGGATGGCCATCTGTCAGTGGTGCTTTCCTACCTGGCAGAGGGTTGGACCTGTTGTCCCTTAAGGTCTCTTCCAATTCTATGATTCTATTATTCTGCTTAGATCAGATCTCAGATAAGCCAACATGATATAATAAATGGTCCTATAGTTACCAGAATTCCCAGAATCTCCCAGCCAGTGTGGCCTGGGAGATTTTGGAAGTTGTAGTCCAAAGCACATGTTAGCCAGGCTCTGGTTTGCTATATGATGCCTTTCTGCAATGTCCAAAAGTTCTCATAATAGACAACTACTGTACCAGCTGCTCCTGTTCCTTAAGATGTAAAGTCTGACTACAGTTGCACATGCCAAAATTATATCCCTTGGGACTACTGTAATGCACATTATATGAGACTTTCCTTGGAAACTGTTTGGAAACTTCAACAGGTCCAAAATGCAATACTAGAATGCTGACTAGGGCCAGTTATAATCAGCATAAAACTCACTTGATAAAATAGCTTCACTGGCTACTGGTTTATTTTTGGGCAAAATTCAGTTTTGGTCATGACCTATAAAGCCCTATATGGCTCACGTTGAGACTGTCTGAAAGACTGTATCTTCCGATATGAACTTCCACGAACCCTAAGATCTTTAAGGGAAGGCTTTCTTTCAGTTCCACCATCATCCACTTGCTTGGTGAGGACATAAGAGAGAGTCTTCTCAGTGGTCACTCCCACCTCTGGAACGCTTTCTGAAGGAGGCTAAGCTGGCCCTTTTCCTGCTTTCCTTTCATTTGCAGGCAAATACATTTTTGTTTAAGCAGGCTGTTAATATCTTAATTGCTCTCGGGGAGGCTTCTTACTGGGATATGTGCTTTGCTTATTTTTAAACCTTTTCATGTTTTCAAAATAATTTTATACTCTTTAAAATGTGTCAGGTTTTAACCTCATGCCATGGCCCCGATCTGGCCCCTGGAAGGCACAAAAAGGAGCCGCAAAAAGAAGCTATTTTTTGCTACCTCTAAAGGGTGCCATAGCCATGACAGCACAGCTGTATGGGGCCCCTTCAGTGCTACATCTTCTGGATGCAGCACCGGAGGTGCACCCTGATGCTGCATACTGTCTGGAACAGCATGTGGCATCATGATGCCCTGGGGTGGACTCAGGGCATCCAGCATCAGGACACTGCACCCTGACTCCACGCACAGGCCGGCACAAAATGCCAGTCTTTACAGGGTCAGAATCAACTATAGTGCTAAGTAACATATGTCAACAGATATAGAAAACAAAATGATGGCCACCAGATTGGAAACAATTAATATACATCTCCATCCACAAAAAAGGAGAGACAGACACAAAAGACTGCAGCAATTATAGGGCCATAGCACTAATATGCCATGCAAGAAAAATTATTCTCAAAGCTGCACCATATCACCTTACCAGTTCAACTTATATGCAAAGCACGCTGTAAGAAAAGCAGGTTTGGACACAGAAGAAGGAGGAGTGAAAATAGGAGGAAGTAATATTAACAATCTAAGATACACAGATGACACCATAATACTAGCTGAAAACCACACAGACCTCGACCAACTACTAATGAAGTTCAAGCAAGAAAGTGCAAATGCAGGCTTATTGTTGAACATAAAGAAAACAAAAATAATGACCACAGAGAACCCACACAAATTTGAATTAGACGATGAAGAGACAGAAATAGTAAAATAATTATCATACCTGGGATCAAACATTGAAAGAAATTGGAACTGCAGCCAGGAAGGGCAGCTATGAAAGAACTAGAAAAGATCCTAAAGCACAAAGATATACAACTGAGCACAAAAGTTAGAATTGTACAAGCCATTGTATTTCCTATTACTATGAATGGATGTGAGAGCTGGACAGTTAAGAAAGATGATAGGAAGAAAACTCATTTGTTTGAGATGTGCTTCATGAGAAGAGTGCTGAGGATCCCATGGACAGACAAAAAGACAATCAAATGGTCCTAGAGCAGATCAAGCCAGAAATCTCCCTGGAAGCCAAGAGGACAAAACCTCGGCTGTTGTACTTTGGACACATCATGAGAAGGCATGAGTCACTGGAAAAAACAATAATAATAGGAAAGGTAGAGTGAAGTAGAAAGAGAGGAAGGCCACATGCTAGATGGACCGATTCTATTAAAGAAATCATGAATATGAATTTGCAGGAGCTAGGCAGAGCAGTAGAAGACAGGGTGTCTTGGAGATATCTCATCAATGAGTTGCCATGGTTTGAAGTCAACTTGAGGGCAGTTATTATTATTATTATTATTAATATGTTTTATTTATATAGAATTGTAGATTTGCACAGCGCTGTACACACTATAAAATGGATAAGAGTCAACCTGCCCATGGCGTACAGTCTAAGAAATAATAGCATAACACATATAAATAATACATAACAATACAGGAAAGGGTTCAATAAAACAAACAACAAATTAAAAACATCAACTAGCCAACAACAACTGGGGAAAAGGTGGCATATTAAACAAACAAACAATTTAATCATATAACACAGAGATCAAATGATATGCTCCAAGCCACTGCATAGAAAAGATTATGCTGAAATGATGTACACCATACCTTTTCTCCCCAGATGGCTAAATCAATATTAAAATAGGATCAGAACAACAAGCCAACCATTTAAAATGCATGTCAAAAGAAGTATAACAGCAACAATAAAATATGAGAGGAGAGCCAGACTAAACCAGGAATCTAAGAACAGGGGAGAAAAATCACACACACACACCTGCTGAAAAAGGAAAGTTTTCAAGCAGTGACAAATCACCAGCAAAGAGAAAGAAATAGTTTCTCATGGCAGGGAGCTTCACATAATGGGTATTTCTTTTTTTAAAAAAACCCACCTTCCTGCATATGGGCACCAGCCATATGTGGCATAAACAATTGTCATGTGTCACCAAGACCTCATCAGATGATCTTCTCAGACAACAGTGGGGGAGGACATAATCCCTCACAAACATAGTTGCGTGCCAGTGAAACCTTGAACAAGCCTCTTGATCTGAGATCTCAAGTGGACCAAAAGCCAACAGAGTTGGCATAACAAGGACCTAAAGACTTTTCTTGAATTTAGCGCTAGTTGAGATTTTAGGAGCAGCATTCCATACTAAATAAAAAATTCGAACATTCTTGAAGGTAAGTTCCCATGAGTAACCCAAACTAGATGTATCTTCTAGACAAAAACTGGGGTAACATGTGTTCTGACTATACAACTATTGAATCTGTACAGAGGCACTGCTGGCCACAGCTGACACCTGGACCTCCAGTAGCCAGTGTTGCTCTACTTCATTGTGCACCTCTTAAATGTGGAACTGGTCTTTTGGGGGGATTACAACTCCATTAAGAACAGGCACTCCATCTCTCCGTCAGCAGATCTCTTGATCAGGTGTACCACTGTCCTATCCAGGAACTTTATCGCATTGGCCCTGGAATGGGCCTGTAGCATCCCAAAACGGAATTTTCTGGGAATGGGAGGAGGCGGGGAATGCATTTTACTGCACAGAGAGAATGCTATCGCTGCCGCCATCAAGCATCCCCATCTCATTCCGGATGTGTTCCCCAGGGGGCGATTTCCAGGAACGCTTCTCAACCGTTCCCAAAAATCACCCCCTCTGGGACACATCTGGAACGGGATGGGGACGCTCGGCAATGGCGGCAGCATTCCCGCTGTGCAGTAAAATGCGTTCCCTGCCACCTCCCATCCCCAGAACGTTCCATTTTGGGACGCTACAGGCTCATTCCAGGGCCAATGCGATAAAGTTCCAGATTTGTTTTACAGTTATCTGAATTAATTCCACCACTAAATTCAATTATGCTTTTGAACTTCCCCAACCTCCCCCAATTATATTGGGATGGAGATTAAAGAAAAAACCCCAAACCTGCCTGCTGCCTGCATGTTGGTGACACACAGCTCTACATCCTTGGGTGATGCCTTCTGGCAGTTTTTCACAAAAACATTTCATCAATTTCTGTGTGTAAAGATGTCATATTACATAGATTATCACTGGTGTCAAAGGAACACTGCTTCTCCTCTGCTTCTGACCTCAGTTTTAAGATTATAAGTTGTCATTATTAGCTCCTTTTCTACTTACAAAATCATTAAACTAAAAATAGAACAACTAAATATAGCCATTAATACATTTTTGGTTGTTGTGGTTTTTTCCCCATTAATGCTAAGTTTGCAAGACTTGCCTAAAGAATCTTCCCTAGGAGAAGCAGAAATGCAAAACAGTTTGATTTCTTATGAAACTGGGACACTTCCTAATTACATGTATACAAAACATCCAGCAAAGGTAGATTCATTCATATCTAAATCATGGAGAAAATAATCTATGGCAATCCATGCTTGATTACAGACATATCTTCAGTCACCTTCCATTTATATGCAAGCAAATGGACAACACATACTACATGAGGTAAACATGTTTTAACTCTTTTTTTTTCTTTTTTGTGGTAGCACCATGTGCTGATTCCTTAAATCAACCTGCCGCCTTCCAGATTTCATTTCCCCTCAGTGCCAGACAGTATGGTCAGCAGTCAGGAATTCTGGAAGCTGTAGCTCCAGAATAGGTGGAATGGATGTGTTTGTTGCAGAAGACAGGTTGCATCTACACTGTAGAAATAATGCAGTTTGACACCATTTTAACTGTCATGGGCCCATCCTACAAAATCCTGGAATTTGTAGGTTTTTTAAAGTCACCAGCACTCTTTGGCAAAGAAAGCTAAAGAGCTTGCAAAACTACAGATCCCAGAGTTTCATAGGAAGGTGCTACAACAGTGGAATCAAACGGCATTAATTCTACAGTGTAGATGTACTCAGGGAAGAGAACATAGATCTTTTTTTTAAAAAAATAGTATACTAAAAATGTTTTGTAAAGGAAATATTAAGTGCTTGTCCTCAGTAGGTGTGTGCGTCATTTATGTTAATTATTTCCTCCTACATTCTGTCAGCACTGGACAAAAGAAGCCTCCTACAAACTTTCTAGATAGTAATGATGTCCAAAACACACATGTTCTTGACAGCAGAGTATTTTATAAAGATTTCTCAGGAAGGAAGTGGAGGATGTGGCCCAATGTTAATACACAAACCTTATTTGTGCAAGTTGAAAATTCCCTGAACAACAATAGAAAGGGATATTTGGGGTGAGAAATTGCTGGGGGAGTAGACAATGGGGACTTTCCTGCCATCCTTTTCAATAACTCCTCAATGCTCAGACTCAGAGTCCAACTAGCCATCCCAACATTGAGCAAAATACATACAAGGGGAGGGGCATGATTTTATTTTATTTTTGCCAGCATCTGGGAGGAGCTGGGGAAGGGATCTGAGGCTGCGGGATGTGTTTTTTGTGATATGCACACCCACTAGTAGACCTCATTCTTTAGGCTGTGTAGTGAGCAGACTCCCAAGAACAACAACAACAAAATAAAAAAGGCACAATGCTTCAAAAACACCCAGCATGCAAGCATATAATCTAATTGATAATTTTTAAAAAATATTTAGAGGAAGCATGAATGCATGCTATTATATATGCATACTGTGACCCTAATTTCTCACTTGTCATTAGTCTCCATGGGAGGTGTGTTCAGTCTGAGGGCCACTTGATGCATCAAGACCATCAGGAGGATACATAGTATCGTAAAAATGCTGTAAATCAAAAGAAACAAACAAAATGAACACCGAAGTGTCTGAAACTATTCTTCTGTTTTAAAAAGTATTTTTGTATGTGATGCAGTGGTACCAGCTGAGATAATTCTCTCTCTCTCTCTCTCTTTCGTAGAGAGAAGCAGAAAAAGTGTGGATTTGGGAGCCTGGAGAGAATGAGAGCAGCAGGTTGTGGGGGGCACTAGTGGCTTCACCCAGGAATATTTTGCCAACCTCTGCTCTTAATGGCACACAAGCCATATGGGACACTCAGCATGATATTAAGATCCCCCTTTATCCCCAACACTCCAAAAATGTTTTGGGGAAAAATATTTTTTTAAACGTGGTCAGAAAATGTGTTTTGAGAAAGCCTGATGATTAGAAACCTAGATGAATCTCTTCACAGTTCAGAACATATTCTGCACAAAATTCAGATGTGGTATTTTGGCACACAAAACAACACTTTCTGGAGAAGAAATAGCTTTTTTCAGACAAAAATAATTTGCATTAATTTATAGACC
>NC_056522.1:200505735-200518082 GCF_019175285.1 Sceloporus undulatus
AGAAGAAGAAGAAGAAGAAGAAGAAGAAGAAGAAGAAGAAGAAGAAGAAGCAGCCACCTCTGCAGAAATTTTTGCTTTCTGTACAAAAATACTATATGTACTATACATATGGGCTTAAAGAAACACTTGCATACCTCTCAATTCTGCATGAAGCAGGGGAAGCCTCATAAGAAGCTTTGTTGGGTGGCTGTTTACTACTTTATGTCCTCTGTTCTGGCTACAAAAAGCATATTTGTGAATAAGCCAATAGCAAAATGTACCATACTTTTTGTCCAGCAGTGTTAACCAAAGTAAAATATGTCATTTTCTTTGTTAATTTCATGGCTTCTCATGTAAGCATGAATTATTAATGAACTGATCATCCTTCAAAGTTTCCCCATCCCATGTTACCATAAAATAGATCAGATTCTCAAGCTTACAAACAACTAATAAAACATGTTCTGCCTTTTCGACTAATGTTCCAAGCTGTGTTACTATCTCTTTGAGAGCTACATCCACTCACCAGAAACTTTCATCCTCTTCAGAGCAGGATTTATATTGCTCACCACCAGGGAATGCAAAAATTTCCAGAGTGTGTTGGAAGTGTCAGGAAGAACCAGTTTTTATGCAGCAATCTTTTCTGTCCTTTGAATATCTGCTTCTAAGTTCAACAGAAAACAGCATCCCTTTTTGTTTGGGATGCTGCATAATAATAAGCTGATTATTCCAAAGCATATGTAGATTTATTTATTTTTTACAAGAATTGAATAGATGGTTTACAGCATTTCTCACTCAATACCTTTTAGACTGTGTTTTGTCTTCTCCTGGTTTTCCTGATCTGTGATTTGAAGTTTCATACCCACAGGTCAGCTAAGGCATTTGCTACCATTCTGCCTAAGAGTTGTACACCTTGAGTCTCCTTTATCCAGAATTCTGAAACCCACAACACCCCCTAAATCCAGAATTATCCACATGGGTGGCTGGGATAGTGACACTTTTGCTTTCTGATGGTTCAGTGTACACAAACTTTGGCGGGTTACAGACCACCATTAAAGTATGTGCAGAGCGCATACTAGGGTTAGGAAGGGGCTGTGCTTCCGCACCCCCTAACCCTAGCACACACTCTGCGTGCACAAAATGGCGGTGGCCGTTCCACACGGCCGCCGCCATGATGGCGTCACGAATGTGCCGCCTCCAAATTAGGCGGCGCGGATGTGACACCATCGCTCCGTGCGAGGGCACTTAATGCGCCCTTTTGGCGCAGCAGGAAGGAGCTCCGAAACGGAGCTCCTTCCTGGTTTGTGTTGCTGGTGCAGCCGTGTGAAGGCTGCACAAGCGATGCAAATCAGAAAGGGGCCAAGCGGCCCCTTTCTGGGAGTCCCCGCTGCCGTTTGGGTGTCCTTGGGGCTTGAAACCCCAAGGACACCCCTTTCCAGGCCGCAGGGAAGCGGCCTTTTGCCGCTTCCCCGCAGCCTGCAAAGCAGTGGATCGGGGCCTCAGAGGCTGCCGGTCTGGCAGTTGAGGCCCCGATACAGTGGGGAAAGGGGCGGGTGCAGGCCGCCGCTTTTCGGTGGTCAGTAACCCGCCTCTGTTTCATCTACAAAATTATTTCAAATATTATATATAAAAATATTTTTAGGCTATGTGTAGAAGATGTATACAAAACATAAATGAATTTAATATTTGGACTTACAGCCCAACTCCAAGACCATTATGCATATACAAATATTTCAAAATCTGAAAAAAATCCAAAAATCCAAAACACGTCTGGTCCCATGCCATTCGGATTTGGTAAACTTAACCTGTATAGGGCACCCTATACATATAATTCTGGATCTTGGAGTATTTTGGATTTCAGAATGATTAACATCGGCAAATAAACCACTGCATCCATGAAACTGTTCAGAGATTTTCCAGTTGACAGGCGGAGGCTTGGGAAGTATGAGAAATCTCTAAAGCAATCAAAGTAATCAGAGGCTGAACAACAACCAGTCCCAAGGCCGCCCTTCCACCCTTATATACAGAGACTAGCAGAGAAAAGAAGCAGCTCAGTGGTCTTTGTAAAATATAATAACAGCTTGACATACAAACATTTGTTCATGGTCAACAATAGGGTGTAATAGAGGAAAGAGAGGGAAGAAAATGGTTAAATGCAGTAAAAATGATACAGGAAAAATGAGTGTGGTAAACAGGAAGTGGTAAACATGGAATCTAGCAATTGTTTATAGGCATGCAAAGGTTACTAAATCTAAGTTTTAAGTACAACACAGAGTAAGTTTTTCAAAAACAATAGTAAGTTTGCAATGTTTCAATTTTTACTTTTAAAATGTTGCTCCCATTATAAATCTCTATTCTGTTTCATCTACAAACCTGCCATAGGAAACTGAATACAATGTGAAAGGTTTTTTTTTATTATTATTATTAAAAAATAAAACAAGGAGACATAGGAAAGTATGGAACATGTTGAGGTGGAAGCCAAATTTTAAACATAGAGAGCTGTATAAAAATCTAAATAAAGACCTATGAAGTAAAAACATTACCTTTAGTTTTTAATCCTGGAGTGCAAAAAATCATGGTTTCTTGACACAATGCACTAATGCACTCTGCATTAAAGCAAACTGTGGGACTTCTAAGCTTGTCAGCTAAACTTCTTTATTCATCACAACAGGAAGCCCCAGGCATTACCATGTCCTCTCCTTTCCTAATTGGTGCATAAAACCTGAAGATTTTTGTTCACCTGAATATACTTTTCTTTTTTTCCCCCTCCCTTCTTCATTATCCATACACCTCCATTTTCTCTCCTGGTTGGTGCTCTCACTATTATGTGAGTTTTTCAAGAAAGCACAGCATTTTGTCCACAGCTAAAACGACAACAGTCAGGAAAGTGTTCTGGCCATTATGTGTAGCCTTCAAAATTGTGGAGTGGGTGGAAGAGAACTGGGAGTGAGGCCTATTTTATGGCTCTCACCAGGTGCCTGCCTACCACCATCATTTTTGGCAGGCCTTCATAGTTCTTGGCCAGCTTTTTACAACAGACCTGACTGCTCTGTAAAACAAGGAGCACCTGGCAATGGAAAACCAGTGTTTCAGGTTGCAAGTAACCTCTGATTATTTGTTAATTATCACATGCAGAGTTACTGTTGATCTGTCACCACAACAATCACAGACATCCTTTTAGTACAGCCCTGATGATATGCAGGGCTCTCCCATACCAGACAAGAATCCGCCATCATGTCCAGACTAGATGAGTCATTTCCAGAGCTGTTATTGGATCAGACTGGCTGGAGGAAAATACTAAGTAGAAGATATCAGTTCTGATTAGCTTTGAGAGACGTAAGACAAGAAAGCTAAACACAACAGTGACTCTGAGATCAGGAGCAGTTGTGATGGAGCTTCATTGTCTGTGAGCTATTGGGCAGAGGAGGTGAGAGCAGCTTTTAAAGCTGTGAAGTCAAAGGCTTTCATGGCCAGCATCCATAGTTTTTTGTGGGTTTTTCAGGCTATGTGGCCATGTTTTAGAAGAGTTTCTTCCTGACATTTCTCCAGCAGCTGTGGCTGGTATCTTCAGAGAAATCTTTGAAGATGCCAGCCACAGCTGCTGGTGAAATGTCAGGAAAAACTATAGTTTTTAGACAACCTTGACAAATCAGGGAGAAAGGCTGACATCGGGGACATGTGGGGCCATGGCATATGCAACGCATGCCCTGACTCTGCCCCTATGCCGGTGTGACAGTGCGTGCCCCACCAGCATCAAAGCGCTCCTCTGGGGCTGTGTCCAGATGATGGAGCACCAAAAAGTGGTGACGCCAGTAGCTATAATGCCCTTACTGCGGTGCAAAAAGAAGCTGCTTTTTACAGCTTATTTTTGCACCATGGAAAGGCCATGGTGTTGCTGCATCCCCAATCCCACACTAAAAGTGGCAGCTACAGGCTGCTCCAAAGTTTTGGAGAAATAAACATATTTCATTACAATTACAGTTCCAAGGTACCATGAAGTCATTGTTTTTTGTTCTTCTTCTTCTTCTTGTTGTTGTTGTTCCTGTGTAGGAAAAGAATCTAAAAGACATTAGAAGTGGGATTGGTGAAAAAGGGAAGAGAGCCCAGGGTGGGAGATTTGAGAGCTAGTGGTGTTTTGATTTTACCCCATGGTGCGGGTGGTATCTTTCCCAAGGTGTGTGCATGTGTGGGAATGCATAACTTCTTTACACTCTGACTCTTTCAAACTATTCAAAGCATAGTTACAAAGTGAAAGCATGGCAGCATTTTCAGAACAGTGAAGTCTGGTGCTTGAAAATAATACCAACAGAAGCATTTAAATAGCAGATTTGAAACAATGATAGCACAGTGATTGTAAAGTCAAAGAACAGAACTTGAGCTGCTTTGGTTCTGTCATTCTATGTGAGCAATTAGAGTTTTTATTTGTCTGTAATGATTATTTTGTGTTCATGATTATTTCACAAAATAATTTTGTCAGATGGAGGAGAAGGGGTGTTAAAAATGTTCCACTCTGAGTGTGAAATTGGCTAGTATGCCACTGCCTGGTGTTTGAGGTTTGATGAGGCAAAGAAGCATTCTGGCTGAGAATATTAAATGGCCCACCCAAAACTGAAGTTCCCAGGATTCAATAAGATAGAACCATGACATTTAAAGTGGAATTATCATGCTATAATTCTGTGGTGTAACAGACCCTGGGTCTCTGATAAAAGCTAACAGAGATCTAAGGATTTCTGGAACAGACTGGTATATCTTGCAAGTGCACAGCTATGCATATTATTCTGAAAGCATCCAAAATAATAAAATCATTCCATTGAACTGAACGTCAGTGCTGCTATTGTTGTAATTAGAGAACAGCCGTCACTATGAAGAATGATGGCATCTCGTCTTATTAAACATCCAAGAATCCCTTTTCATATTGCTAGTTACCTGTTTATATGTATATTTATTGCAAGGGGGATAAAATATGTTCTTCAAAACATTTGTCCGTTCTGCATTGTTTATAAAGAGTACTGAGCATCTAGCATCCAAAGTGAAAACAACTGGTATTGGAATCCAAACACAGTTTTTGAATCTACAAAAAAACTACTGCACAAAATCTTGACATGACTTGTTATGGTAATTTTCCACCTAGGTGGAAGGCTAAATTGCTACACATGCGTAGCTGAAAACTGCACCACATCTGATCAGTGGATTGGTTT
This sequence comes from Sceloporus undulatus, assembly GCF_019175285.1. NCBI lineage: Eukaryota > Metazoa > Chordata > Lepidosauria > Squamata > Phrynosomatidae > Sceloporus > Sceloporus undulatus. The sequence goes on from NC_056522.1 coordinate 200,510,910, forward strand.
GGATTTTGTGGGCACTAGAAAATGCAGAGGAGCAACTAGCTTTTTAAAAAAATAAATCTAATTTTCTTGTAATACGTCCAATAGATATTTGAAATGTAGCACAAAGTCTGCCAGAATTATTCAGTGCTCCCAATTCAGGTTCACCTGGAAAACAAACATCAGTATCTCATATGCCCCCCCCCCCCTTTAACAGAAGCTGCATGGCAGACAAGAAGGCCTTCAATCTAGGGATTATTCCCCCACCCCATAGAGTTTCTTCCATCTGTCTTTCCAGTCGCGGGGACTAAAATAAGGAGCAATGAAAAGCTGGAGAAAGTTTTGCAGTAAAATGAGCCCTGGTCTGAAGCCCTGGAAAGGAGTTGTAGTCCAAATTATCTGGGTAGAGCACTTGTTTACCTACCTGTGGCTGACAAGATTTCTGATGAAAAATTATGAACAAAACAGTAACATGGAGAAATAAAAAGCATTTGGCGAATAGTATCTTTTGGCAGATTAAGCCTGGCTTTAAGCCTGGTTTTTCTGGAAAAAAAAACAACCCTTAGGGATCATTTGAGGACTTCCTTATTGTCATTTTTGCAGTCTACTCCCAGTTGTCTGGCAGAAATGTTTGATACATGGGTATGAGACCCCCTCAACAGATTGTATTTTTTTCTTAAACATATTAAAATATCTATTTTTGCCTCATTAAAGATCTACATAGTCATAAAAGTAATAAAATCAACAAAACAACGCTTAGATCTGATAGCAAAACGAAGCTTGAATAGGAGGCAAAACTGCAACAGCAACAACAACCAAAAGCTCTCTGTCTCTGCTCCAAAATATGTGAAATAATTTTCTCTTGGCTTAATAAATACATTTTTATTTACCTCTGCCTGACTGAAGCAAAAAGAATCAACACTTGCATAAAGTGTTTAGTGGGAGACAGGAACCTAGAGGATGCCTGCCTTTGCTTCTGTATATCTTTGGTCTGTACACTCAAAGTTTTTGTTTCCTTCTTACTTATTGAAATCACTTCTCCCTTCTTCAAGAAGTTAGTCTCCTTGGTACTATTCAAATGTTGTTCTTTTTAGCTTGACTATCCAAATAATCTCACTAACACATTCCGGTTTTGTTGTTCACACTATTTTTTTTTTTATCAGAACCACATCTATGCACATCTCTGTCAGTCCTATTGCTCACATGTGTCAGCACTTGAATAAGATGGAGTTGATGATGCAAATGTATTCAAAACATGTTCAAAGCATGCAGAGTTTTATTCCCGTTTATGCTGGGTGTATTCCCATTGTTTATTCACCTAGCTAACAATGTGAATCTTTAAGGAAAACTCAGGGGGGGGGGACTTGAGATCAATTATCCTGGGTTAAGTGGTTTTTGACAGCTCCCCATCCCCCCAAAAACCTAATTGGATGTATTTGAAATACATGTGAACAACAAAGGTTCAACTCATATTCTATCAGGATTATTTTCACCATCTGAATATCCCTTTTGATACTTTTGTCTGGGAAAGGAGCATCCATGATTCTCCAAGTCCAGTAACAACTGCTAGCTTTCTGCCATACACAAGAGCTAGCTTTTAGAGGCTCTTATAATTTTAGGTCCTTTTTTGGTCCATCTCTTTCTATCCCAAGTTAAATTTCCTGTGACAATAAACACAAGAGCACCCTTAGTAGTACTCTGTTAAATACAGATGTCAAATATGCATATAGCTCCTGGATGCAAACACACACATGCACACATAGACACCACAGCCAGAAACTTTTCCCTTCCTTCACCCATCGCAATCAAACATAAGGAAATTTACCAGGATGGTTTCTTTTGGTGGTGTGAGTGTGGCTTTTAATTGCCATTTTTCTTCCAGCTCTAAGTGCCTAATTTTGAATTTGATCAGTTTAGAGCATAGTTCAAATAACTGTTCAGAAATGAGTTCCACAGCATTCAGAGAGTTCAATCCAGACTTATATATAGAACTTAATAAATTGCTAAATTGTCTCATACCTTTCAATATGATGTCACTTCAACAAGGGCCATATGGCTCCAATATATTAGGGTTCATTCCTAAATGTATATAGAATTGCAACCTTATACAGAAATCATAATCACTCTTATCTTAAAGTAGATTCCACTGAATTTTCTTTCTTAATAGACCTGCATCTAGAAACTGGTCCCACACCTACTGTACATAGCTACACCTGATCCACTTGTAACATAGAAACAGACCTGTATGTCATCATGGCATTTTGTTCCAAATTGTTGAATGACTTTGTGGCTGTTAAACATCATTGGGTTAGAGTAGTGCAGTACTCTGAAGCATACCATAGTGCAATTGTCAAGGGACTGAGAAGCAGTCTTCCAAAGAAACTCTTGGATATTAGCTGTGTAAATAGGAAGGAAACCACTGAAGTACAGTGCTCACAACTTCTAAGCCACTGAACAGATGTGAAAATGTACCATGTGTGGGGGTATTAGAAGGTAAGATCTGTCAAGATATCAAAAGTACATTCCTGCTTTCCCTCTCTTGCTAAAGGTTATCCCATAGGATTACCAAGACCCAATCAATCCCAAATCCAGGCATGAACACAGACTGTCATATATCAAAGTATTCAACATAAATTAGACATGTCTATGGTTGTGCTGCCATATCTCTGAAGGATCTTTCCCCCAAAGAGTGCAGTATATATCAAGATCCTTTGGGTCCAGGTTACTTTTTGTTAGGAGTGGCCTAACCAAAGTTTCCTTAGGAACAGCAAGAACCACTCTAGCTAGATGGCTACACTCAAGTAGGGAAGTCACAGGACTGAATCTACAAGATCTGAGCAAAGCAGTGGACTATAAAGGGGCTTGGAGATATGTGATCCACAGGGTCACCATGAGCTGACATCAATTCACAGGCAGTTAACAACAATAAATCATCAATACGGGTTCATTGCTCACATCCCTCAGGAATACCAGGGAATTGACCACTGGAGACAGTATTCATGAATATAGGTCCATGGCTCATTACACTTCACCATGCCTAAGACTAGAGACTCAACTGAATCACTGGTTCAACTGAGGGGCTGAACAGACTGGCTTCAGGGCGGCATGGGGGTGTAGTGACTGCCCTCTGCCCACCTCGACTACATCACCAAACCAGTGTCACGCCACCCACCCGACCAGATGGTGGGCTGCATCACGATGTTTCTGTGGTGCAGCGTTTAGATATGCTATGCCGAAGAAACAAGAAAGAGCTGCTGTGATGGTAGCAAGGGCAACTTTTTCCTACCCCCCAAAGGAGCGACATTTTGTAGCTTCTTTGGGAGCTGGAAAAATGCTGGATCGGGGCTGTGGTGTGCAGTTGCCATGGTCCTGATCTGGCACTCAAAGGGGAAGCACAGAGCACCCTTTTACAGCCATCTGTTTTAGCCTTGAGAGCCTCAACTGGCTCTGTCCTCCAGATAATCCTCCCAGAACATTAAGACAGATAATCCTCCCAGAACAGTTTCCATTACTCTCTGGGAGCCAATCATCCAAATTACCCACTCACTTCTACACTTAGTAAACAGGGGAAAGTTGGACCTGTGAATGCTTTCTCATCCTTCCCCCTCATTAACCATATTTTTCATATGGAAAGGTTTGCCAACAGGACAAAGAAGTCAGCAAAGAACTTCATTCCTTAGCCTCCTATTTACAAAGAGTATGCAGGGACGTAGCCAGGATTTTAGGAAGGGGGGGGGGGGCCAGACTAAGTGCCCCCATTATAAAGGGGGGTGGGGGGGGCAGGGCAGCAGCATGCACCCTTTCTTTTTTCTAATGGAAGGGGGGGGTCCGGACCCCAAGAACCCCCCCTTGGCTACATCCCTGGAGTATGGCTGAGATTGATCCAAAGATACATGTGGCATATATTAAGTGGAAAAGTGAATTGATGAGCCTTGTCATTACACTAACCCTTAATGTTATGTTTTGTTCCCACTGAGAATAGCTGAATGATGCTGCAGGAAATAAGCTCCCTTCTTTGGCATTGTGTCACATCCAAAGGCTCTCAGGAACGTTGTTTGCTTTTCAGCATTGGTTGGGGAGGTAGGGGGAGAATCACTCAAAAGTGTTAGTTGTTAAAGTGCCTAGGGAATCGTCAAGAGCCACTTAATAAAATATGGAACAACAGTGGCACCATGTTTCAATTTGTGCCAAAATCAGCAAACATCTGCTACTGGCAGCCTGTGCCACACATAAGAGTCAAGGAAAGAAGAGCCTCAGATGCTTGCTCTGTTACATCTTTTAATCTACTAACAATCATTAAACAGAAATGCTTTAAGACTTTTCATCTGGACAGCCATGTGTGACCCCATCTGTGAAGTAATTTGATGTGTTCATTTGTTGCAGCTTTATGGACATTTATGAAAATGTTTTCTTACTGGAGATCCTTAGCCAAAGATCTGGTAGGGATGTTTAAAATATGTGTGCATAATATAGCTTTCCACACTACCCTATTAAAACATAATATGTTCTTAATTCTTTTAGGGGTTCATTTGATCCTGTCACCTACTTATTCACAGGCTGTGCGAGGATTTTCCAACAACACACGTTCATCTTGGGGTGAAACAAATCTGTCTTTTCCAGTGTTCACATTTTATCAAGTAGAAATTTGTTCTGTCTTGTTGATTCATCAGCTTGAGAAGGGGAGGGAGATAATTTATATTACACCTTTCTTCCAATAGAGGATTCAAGCATAATATAAGCACTTACCTCAACATGAAATTTATGTGCATCTTTGTGCATTTTTCTCCACATTAATGTTTCTAAAATTTTAAATATAATATTCCCTAATATATGCAGGTTTGGAAGTATTTTCAGCAACATACACCTGTATCTATACTAGTTCCTCTACTTTTTGTATACAATTTTCTCTAATGAGTGCACTTTTTTTTTAACCAAAAATCTGGAGAATTGAAAAAATATAGTAGGAAGATTGAATTCCAATTTTTATATTACTTCAAGAGGTTAAATTACATTGCTTCATATTAAAATAGGAGCCAAGCAAAATGCTCCCCATCTATCCTCCCTCCATCTCTTCTTCCTTGTGTAATACTTCTGTCTCAGTGTTGCATTTCAGAATTCTTTTTGTAAACCCCAGCAATTCTGGAAAGCACACACACACAATTATGTGCTTAAAACAGTGTATCTTGTGCAAATAAACACATGGTTTCCCACATAAATACAAAGCCAGGATTTTGCACAAACACATTTTCACCATTTTTTTAAAAAAAAAAACCTCGAAGCCATTGGCCATTTTTGGAGATACATGTTCTCAAGAGTATTAGAAGAATGCTTGTATTTTGTACATCTGTAGACCAAAAGAGATCCCTCTCTAGTTCGTTGCTGTTCTAATTTGGAAGGGAATTTGATTTGAGGAATTTTTTGTGTTAGCTCTGATCAGACAGAATTAAGTGACCCCTCCATGTAGAAAAAACCACAGAACATGACAGTGAGAATATTGTTGGCAAGATGCGCTCTTATAATCTATAATATACATGAATGTATATTATTTTGGGGATGTTGTAGAAGGAGGTGTCTGACATTTCCTTGTGCTATGCTTGACCATTCATTAACTGGTCAAGGGGACATGCCCAGACAACATCCAATTTCAATTTTGCAGTTGCTTCTGGACTCCAACTCACTGGAGTACTAGGAGTGTAATGCCAGCTCTCTTCTGACACAAATTTGCAGCTTCAGTCTGCAGTGGCATACCTGCCTTCCCTGGCCAATAGGCATGTGGAAGGAGATGTGAGATTTCTTGGGATCCACCCCACCTCTTCCTCTGCTTGCAGATGGACATTTGGAGTGGACCTATAATATCAGGTCATGGTGGACAGGGCTTAGAGATTCAAAGCCCTCACTCTTGATGTCATGTGGCCTACAGAATCAGTCCCGAGAGGGCCACCCAGTCCCTGAGACTGAAACAGGGTCCTGACCCTGACATACTCTGTAGAGAATTGATGATGCAACCATAGATCCAAATTTAAGATTGTTCAATATTATTTTAATATCGTTGAAAGAAATAATGGGCTTGGCACCATCCTTTAAAATCCTTGACTTTTCATCCATTGCTTCATTTCATCCACCAGCCAAAACTAAATGCAATTTTTATTTGAATTTAATTAAGCCTCCATTTATCTGAAGAATTTTCACTTCTTATAACCTGTTGAAGAATTTCACCACACACACACACACACACACACACACACACACACTTTTCTGATTTTTCCAGCCACACATGGAATGCAGTAGCTTTTTGTGCTCAGCTCTGTTTTTGATATGCTTGTATCTTGACAAACATTATTCTCCCCTCCTACAGCCTGAACCTGTAAATTCTATTCTATCAAGTCCTTCAACTGCACCTGTAGCCCAAGCTTCTGCTTTTGGACATTTCCTCTCAGATATTCCAATATTTATTAATATTCTAGTACATCACATTATCCAGTTTTCTTGCATACATACAGGTCACTGCTAATCCTTCTCCAATTATATAAACTGGTAGGGTTTTCATGTCGTGTCCTATTACAAACAGTTCAGTCAAGAAAGTTATACAAGGGCAGAAATATGGCTTCATATAATGAAAAGGAAACGTGTCTGAGCTTGTCCATAAAAAAGGGGTTTGTGAATTTCGGCTATGAACTGCAAAATAGGTAATTTATGGTTGGGAGGAATGGAAACTACAGCCAAGATACCCAAGCTTCAGTTGTGTGCAAATATGTCCTTTATTTGCCATGTCATTTTCATTTCTAGTGTAGATCCTTTGTCTAACATTCTATCAGACCTAATTCAGATTTAACATATTGCTAATCAAAATCAGCCATGCATAACCTGCTGGCCTAAGCAGAAAAATACTTCATGTTCAATATTCCTCATATTTTTAGCATATTTTTAATTGCAAATGTAGTGACATGTAGCTATAGAAATAGATTATACTAATCAGAAATAAAATCAGCTTCACTTTCATTCCAACCTTTCCCCAGTTAAAATCTGGGCAACCAAAATTGTTTGAGATTATCTAACTAAACTTTGTGTACTTACACAAAATAAAATAAGAAATAAAAGTTTTTAGACCATCACACAGCATGTGGGACTTTTAGTCCTCTACTCAAAACCTGGCAACATTACTCTTATGAACTACAACTCCCAGAATCCTTAGCCAAT
>NC_056522.1:200521082-200529185 GCF_019175285.1 Sceloporus undulatus
GGCACAGCAGGGCAGACACCACTTTAGCTATCAGTAACAAAAATTGTTGTTTATAGTGTGTTGAGGTGAATTAGAATGGTAAAATGGTTTGAGAGATGGGCTAGGATTCCAAGACCCTTTCACACTACACAATTATAGCACTGTGGTTCAGTTCTAAGTGTCTTGGCTATGTCCTATGGAATCCTGGGATATATCATTTAGTGAGGAGCTGCTGAAAATTCTAAGTGTGTGAGAGCATGTGTGTATGCATGTACCTTCAAGCTGCCTGTCAACTTATGGAGCCTTCATGAATTTCATACCCTAAACTCCTGTTATGTGGTTGCCATTAGTCAGAGTCAACTTGAAGGTACATAGCAACGGACAAGCAAACAAACAACATGTTATATTATATGTGGGTGGGGGTGGACAGGATGGAAGGAGTGATTAATCTGTTCACAAGGGTAGTATTACAATTGTCACAATGGGTCACCAGATGGATACACCTGCATTTAAGTGTGTTTTTAAAATATCTGTAATAATGGAAAAATTGTTGCCCTGAACAAAGTAAGGGGCAGACTGATAATCTCTCAAGAAACTCTACATCAACTTTGTGTCTAGCCTTATGCGGCAGGGAGCATTTCATCACCAATTAAAAACAGTATTGGCACAGAGCGAATGGGACATGTCAAGAGAAGGGTCATAAGCACTTAACCTTGCACACAGCAATCCATGTCTCAGTCATCAACAATTTCATTAGACACAATGTCTCTGCCAGGGGTAGAGTTTCTTATATGTGTAATTAAAACCTGGCACACTCTCTCTGAAAATATTTTAAACCTCTGCATTTTTTTTTCCTATAGCAGTCTCACATGAGTGACTTTTTAAATGAACATTTGTGCTAGGAAAGATGAGACAGAAAATAAAAAGATAGAGAGGATGTTTGTCACTTCACTTTTCCTCCTGAGACTCAGCTCCTCATTCATCCTTATGGAAAAATACTGACACAAATACTTGGTTTTGTCATCACTGTCAGCTAGTCATATCCAAAGGCAACATGTTGTATCCTATGAGGGTTTTTTTTTTAATGGTCATGCTAGCTGAGGGATTTTGGGAATTGTAACTTTACCAAGTTCTGGATACTTAGAAGAAAAAGGCTTGGCCTACAACAGGTATCCAATCCTTATTAAATAGTGAACTTCTCATTTGGCTGTTTTCCCACAAACATATTTATAATATAATAAGACTTATTTTTTGGGTTCAGCTTCTTTAGCAACTTTATATTGTTATGTATCCTCCTCCTCCTCTGTCATTTTTAATAAGAAAAATGGCCCATTCTCATTCATTTATTTCATTTTTATCTTGCTATTCAGAGGAAGGGGTATCAGAGGAATGCACATGTTTTCCACTATTGCAATTCTTCTGATTTCTTTTGCACATATTGACATTTAATCTTATTGGATGTCTCAATACATGTGAAAAGGGCCAGGATGAAATCGTTGCTTCGAATTGGAAAACTTTTTAATGAAAAATACTGGTGTGCTGATTGAGTTGCCAAGAAGATTCATAGGATCAAAACCAAGTCTTCACCTGTAAACCAGCATGGCTGATCAGCACCCAGTCTGGAGTCTAACTACAATTCATATTTCTCTACTGCTGTACAAAATGAATATGACATCACTTTATGTCTTTATTTCAATGTACTTTTAGAAGATTCCTTATAAGATAATATTTAATATCAAGAATCATTAGAAGAACCTATGGGTGGGCTGTCAATGAAAAGATTACACACAACGAAAGTTGAAATCATGCTAGTGTTCCAGTATAACATAGGATTTAGTTATGGCTCTGCTCAGAACAAATATAATCACCCAGGAGGTATGCTGAATGGAGGAAAAAAAAGAATCAGCAAAGAGTCTGAACAATACCTGTAAAGCTGAAAGAAATGAGGCTTTCCAATCCAAAAATCAATATATAGCAGTCAGACCCCAGGCCAAAAAATAAAGATAGAGGAGAAATTGCTGTTTTCCCTAGCTGTGTTATAATACAGTTGAGAATATATGCCATAAATTTGATAAGGTTTGGAGGGGTTGGGGTGAGAAGTGGGGATGAGAAGAATATTTTAAACAAAGGGGTGTGTGTGTGTGTGTGTGTGTGCGTGCGTGTGTGTGTGTGTGTGTATATAGTTGAAAAACTTGTTTCCTGAGTATTCCAAAACCATGATAAGAAAAATCCTGGAATGACAAGAATCTTCACAGTTTGAAACTTTTTGTGCACAAAATTCACATATACCTGTATTTTCTTCCTTCCTTCCTTCCTTCCTTCCTTCCTTCCTTCCTTTTTTGAACAAAAAAGAAAATTCTGTTTTCTCCACTAAAAAAAATCATGTGCAAATTTTGTATTAGAATAAGTCCTAAATTATGACTGTTCTTTCAAAACTGAAAACTTTTTCATGGCAGGAAGAAAAGCTCTCATCACTAGTCCCAGCTTCTGCCAACCTGGCAGTTCAAAGGCATGTAAAAGTGCAAATAAATAAATAAGTACCACTTCAGTGAGAAAGTAACAGCATTCCATACAGTCATGCTGGCCACACGGCCACAGAATTGTCTTTGACAACACCGGCTCTTTGGTTTAGTAACGGAGATGAATACTGCCTCTTTCAGTCTGACACAACTTGACAATCATGACAAAGAGGAAACCTTTACCTTTACTTTAAGGAAACAGAAAAGTCTTCTCCTTCACTAGAAGCATTCCAGGCACTTAATGAACTTAAGAGTACTTCCTTCTTCCATGAATCTACAAGCAAATATAATATACTAAGCAGGTCCATTCCTAATGCTAGATAGTAGATTTTTGGGTGCCATGAAGAGTTAGCAAATTGTTATTGGATTTTTGTTGCCAGGGATGGGAAGTGGTACTTGTGAGATTGTGTGATTCTTATTTCAGAATAACTTGTCTGGTAATTGGGCAGATGGGACCCCTGTTACTGCTTGGCCTTGGATAGCAAAATGTCTTGTGATGCTAGTCAGGTCTTCTGAATCAGTCAGTGTCACAGTAGCATCCTACTTCTTTTAAACTGCAATAGTTGAAATAGTAATTGGTGAAAAACAACAAGCAGGAACCTATATCCCAACCAATGTTTATGTAGCTGCCGTAAAGAAGTGGGATATCAAACACATAAATCCAAAGCACATCAAACAACACTTTCTGGCCATTCCAAGGCCACTAGGAAAGCAGATTATGCCAAAATGGGCCCTAATCAGGGGAGCCATGAGGCCTGCAGAGACAAAACAAAGCCTACCATCAAGGCCTATGCTGGCATACATGGGCCTAGTTAGGAGAACCTTTGAGGCCCACAGATGCCAAATGTAGGCCACAGTGGAGACCTAATGGGGCCTACAGGGCCTGCAGAAACCAATTTGGGCCCCATGAGGCCTGTGGGGCCTACATGGGGCTGGACTGTTCTGTGGGCCCAGCTTCCCCACAGCTACCCAAAAAAGTCTACAGAGCCTATAAAGCCTGCAGAGGCTCACCTAGGGCTGAAGAAAGCTGTGGGCCCAGTTGCCCACAGCTACCAATCAAGGGCTACAATGCCCATGAAAGCCCAACTGCTGTCCATGAGGCCTCTGGAGGCTCAGAGGAAATATCTCACCCGTACTTGCCCTAACAACCACAGACCATCCCAAATGAAGTTTTTAAGAGCCGGAGGATGCAGGTAGAACCAGTGGCATTGCCACCCCTGTTGTCACTCGGTGTGAGGAGGGGTGCCAGGAAGTGCACTCACCCCTCCTTCTTCTCCCTTTGCAAAGTGGGTAGCTGTAAGTAGGGGTGGTTGGAGCAGTGTACTTGCAAGTAGGAGCCCCTGTCACCACTCCTACCCATAAGTAGACTGCTGCAGTTGTTCCCTACTTGAAAATAGACCACCACCATGGCCTCCTCCCTGGTGATTTCTGTGGGAAAACTGGTTTGGTCTAGGGAAGAGCTGCTCCTGCCCCCTTTGCTGGAAATCTTTGTCCACTGCCTCCGTCACCATTCACCACAGCAGCTGTGGGCAAGGACCAAGCTTAGCAGCAATAGGAAGCCCAACAGGGCAGGCATGACTGGACAGTGGGAGCAGCCAGAACCGCAGCAGCCACTGCCAGACTGGACATGCTGGCTCAATGGGGAATCAGCAAGAAAGTGATGGCCAAGAAGAGCCAGCAGAGAAGCAGCCACCGTCTGTCCAGGCTTGACTCCCTGCCACCGCCACTATTCCCCTCCCCCCCAAGGAAGGAGGACCTGATCTAGTGTCACCCCTTTTGTGGAGTGTCACCCAATGCGGGGAGCACCACTGCACACCCTATTGATGCCAATGAGTAGACCAATGCCCTTGTGGTCCCTGTGCTCATTCTCCAATACTACTAAGTCAAATGCTGGCTTTAAAGAGGGATGGGCAGAGCCAAATAAAGCCCGTGGGTCCATCCTATGATGCTCAACATTATGATGCTGTGTGCCATGACCTTTTACCAGTTCTCCTCCTCCTTGGGCGCAACCAAATCAGTTCCTCCCAGCATCAGTACATGCCGCAGTTGCAGAAATGGTTTTTTAAAAGTGCATTTTTTAATATAAACTACTCAATCTTTAGTTAGAGAACTTACTCAGCTGGTGAACCTTGTTTGTGTTATGAGCTAATTATCTTTCAAGGTCTAGAATTTGTTTGTTTCTGCAACTCTTTTTGCTTTTAGTCTTTAAATAGCATATTTGATATTTGCAAGCTGCACGGATAACTGTATTATTGGACAGTCAATATAAATTATAGTGATCAATCAATATTGCAACCAAAGAGAGCTTTAAGTTAAGAGGGGGAAAGATTTACAATAGATGTCAGACTGAACTCTTCTGAATGTATTTCAATGGAACATGCACACCATGATTTCCCCCCAGTAATTTAAATCTTTGTATATACAATCCTCATTTCTATATCTACTATTCTACCTCAGTGGGTAGCTGTGCTTCCGTTTGTATTCAGTTCTTGCTTCAGTGAATATAGTATTTCTTTTTTTCTGGAACTACCATAAGCTCACAGTTCGTCCCTTGTTGAAACATCATTATTAACAAGTTCTGTGTTTCAGTGGTTGCGGCAGGATGAAAATGAGCATATTTTGGTTCGCGTTTCATTAAGTTATGCTGCAACCAATATGCACTGCCTTGATGCAGTTTGAAAGGTGAACAGATGGGGTTTTATTTTTAGCTCCCATTAGTGCAGTCCATCAAACACTCATTTGCCTGATATACAATCATAATATAACTTACTACTCAGCCTTTAAAATATAGTTTTGCTGAGAGTTTGAGCACCGAAATGGCAAAAAGAAGAATAAGTAGGAAATAAATACTTAATTATGATCACAACCATCAGTTTATCACTGAAACTTATTATTGAAAGTGAATAGAGGCTCCTTGGTATGATAAGTACATTAAAGGAAACTAGTGAGTTTTCAGGTCAATGTTTGTTTGTTTGTTTGTTTGTTTGTTTATTTATTTTAAAATCATAGAATCATAGAGTTGAAAGGGACCACTAGGGCTATCCAGTCCAAACCCCTGCCATGCAGGAACTCACAATCAAAGCATCCCTGATGGATGGCCATCCAGCCCCTGCTTAAAGACCTCCAGGGAAGGAGGTTTGTTTGTTTGTTTGTTTGTTTGTTTAAAAGGCTATTTCAAAGGATATGAATGGAAATATTTCCTAAAAGACTGTTGGGTAATTCTTCTGGTTTGTTGAGTAACTATAGTTTACAGAAGACTATATTATAGAGACTATCTGGAGCAAGGTAAGTGCTGCCCTTCTCATGGGAATGCTAAGCATTTCAAATTTATTTCCTTGTGCAATGTAATGGGATTGCAAGTGAAAATTCATCAATACATCAATAAACCTGTGTTTGCCTACTTATATTTTTAGAATTGTTGGCATTCATGTACAACATTTGTCAGATTTTGGAAATTCTTCATTAAGAGTTATCCACAGCAAGGATCACCCAGTGGCAAAATACCACTGACTGCAGCAGTGTTACCCCATGTTTCCACCTAAAAAAAAGATACTCAACAAGCAGAAGGAGCAGAAGGAGCAGCCAGAGGCCACTCCCATCCAAATCACGAACTAGATACTGTGGTCTCAAAAGCAGCTGCTGCCACAGTCCCAAACAGCTGCAAAAAGGAGCAATAAGAAACTGCTCCTTCTGCTGCCCCGTTTGGGCCACATTAGGAGCCCCAGCATGGCCTCCATGAGATCTTGGGACATGAGACATGTGCACACCCCATTCCCAGATCGGCCCAATGGCGGTCCTTTTGGGCAGACTGTTTGAGGCCTTGGTCTAATGGTGTTAAAACCCAATGCCTTGGTAAACTGTCATCAGTTGATTACTGTAACGTCCTCCTGGCTGGGCTTCCTCTTTCTCACCTCCATCCTTTAATCTCTGTCCAGCATTCAGCTGCACGCATTATCACTTCCACCCACCACTCTGACCACATCTCTCCTGTGTTGGCATCCCTTCACTGGCTCCCTCTCCCTTTCCGCATTCAGTATAAGCTCCTGCTGTCAACTTTTAAAGCCCTCCATGGACTGGCCCCTCCTTACTTATCAGACCTTCTTTCTCCTCACCTTCCCACCAGGGCCCTCCGTTCTGGTAGTCAAGGTCTGCTGTCTCAGCCCAGGATTTCCTCTGCCCCATCCCGGATTCGCCCCTTTTCACTCGCTGCCCCTCACTCCTGGAACCTTCTTCCCCCACAAGCAAGAGCCATCACTTCTTTAACCAGCTTCAAAACGGAGTTGAAAACCATCCTGTTCAGAGAAGCCTTCCCAGGCATTGCATAATTGTAGCTTACTATTTGATGTTCTTTTGGTGCCTGTTTATTGAACCATTTCCTGTATTGCTATGTACTGTATATGTATTATCCTACTTGAGAGTATGTATTTTCCCTGGAAGAAGATTAACCATCTATTATGAAGCCAAGCCCTCCCTCCAATCCATCTCCCTTGGTCCAGGCCTTGGAGGTAGAGAGGAACTGCTGGACCTCATCCCCTTTCCTCCACCACTCCCTTCTCCTTTTGTGTCATGTCTTTTTAGATTGTAAGCCCGAGGGCAGGGAACCGTCTAACTAAAAAGATTGTATGTACAGCGCTGTGTAAATTTACAGCGCTTCATAAATAAAGTTTAATAATCATCATCATCATCATTTAATCAACATGCAAACAGGGCAAGCACGCATCACCCACCTGAAGGGTGGGGACAGAAGAAAATGTGCTATACATGCAACATAGGACACTGCCCAATATGGAATTATACCACTGCTCCATCAAACCCAGGATTGTTTATACTAACTGGTAGCAGTTTTTTAATCTTTCAGGCAGGTCCCCCCCCCCCCAGTATCTCTAGAAATGAACTGGGGACCTTCTTCATACAAACCAAGGGCTTTACTGCTGAACTAGATGACCTTTCCTCATATTTTATAGTATAAGTTAAATTTGAAAGCAGGTGGTATGGTATGTGAAATTGAAGGAATCCAAACAAAGGAACACAGTGAGAGAGGGGCTATCTGCTCACCCCTTTTCCCTCATGGCATTTTCATAAAGCAGAATATACTGTTCTGTATAGGTGCTCTCAGATCCAGGGTGTGATCTGCTGTCTCTTGTTCTTCCATAACAACCAGTGAAATTAAGCATTGCCCTTATTAAGAATAATGGAAGCGAATTATGTAACTGGGTTACCAAAACCGGTTACAGCTCCCCTGTGAGCAGAGTTTCAGACATCACAAGCTAACTATGACTCTTTCACCTCCCCCTTGAAATGGGGCAAAGGCTCCCCATTTTATAGGCAATTAAAACAGGAACATAGAAATGCAACCTTTCTGATTTTTCTAACCTTTTCTGATCTGCCACTTCCACTGCTCTGCTCTTGCTCTTACTTTGAAATTTAGATCTCTTTGTCCCTTCCTATTGAATGGTTCCTCTCATTGCCAGCTATTTGGAAAATTATCTTGAATTATGGCTATCCAACACAATGCAGAAATTGTAAAAGTCTTTAGGTTTCTCACAGTTCAGATACAGGACAAAATGGTGCAAAGATGCTTAAACATCTAATCTCCTGGCCTAAA
>NC_056522.1:200529285-200621789 GCF_019175285.1 Sceloporus undulatus
TTAAGGATTTATAGTGTAATGAATGAATTTGCATAATAACATTGTGTATGTTTCCTCACAAGTTAATCACACTAGGTTCAACAATACGTTTTGGCTGCTGTCCTGTACGCCCTTACAAGCAAATGTTTCCCATTGAAACCATTATGAATTTTCTGTTTATTGAAGCAGTGTCAACACTTTCAGCATTTTATAAATTTCCTGCCCATTACAATGAATATGAACAAGAATACATAAAACTATCTGCAACACAAAAGACCTCCTGAGATCAGAATTGGAGTCGCTAAGAAATGAATCATAGATTCATAAAATCATCAGATCATTGAGTTGGAAGAAACCCCAAGGTTCATCCATCCAATCCTCCAGCCTGCAATTACAACCAAAGCACTCCCGACAGATTGCCATACAGCCTCTGTTTGAACACCTCCAAAGACAGAGGATCCACCACTCTCTGAGCCTGCATATCCCACTGTCAAACAGCTTTTACTGTCAAGAAGTTCTTCCTAATGTTCAGGTGGAATCTCTTTTCCTGTCATTTGAATCCATTGCTTTGGCTGTGTTCTCATTTTACTGCAAAAGTAAGCAACACACCTTCCAGAAATAAAGTCATACTCAAACAAAATTTGTAGGGAGCAATCCATCAATGTGCATATCCGAAACAGGTGCACAGAAAAAGTGGAAATTTGAAAAATACTCTCACACACGCTTTAATCAAGGGGGGAAATGCATACGGAAGCATGTGTCTGGGAAAGGCATATAAAAATCCAAAAATGGGAAAAATTCACATAAAAATTGCATATAGTGGAAAACCCAGAAAAATACATGCCAATTTCTCTGCAGGGAAGAAGGGCTTATAGTCAGATGTCAACCAGAGAATGAATGAGCTTAATGGAAAGAGAGGGAGGGAGGGAGGGAGGGAGGGGACAATCTCAAAGAAATGTGACTTAACAGATTCCCTCATCCCTATATCAGAATAAATTATGTAAATCATTTGCATATACTGCTTAAATTTGACAAATAACAGAACCTATTTTCATATAGTAACACAGAATAGAATGTTGGACTAAGACATAGGAAACTGGATTTCAAATTTTCATCCAGTAATGAATCTGACTGTATAAATTTTAGCTAGCCATTATCTCTCTGCTTAAGTCCCTTCACAGGGTTGCTGTGAGGCTAAGGGTGGGGCGACCATGTTCACCATCCTGAACCCTTTATTGGAAGAAATGTGGTATCAGTGTGATCACTAAGCTCTGACTTTCTGAGAAGATTTCTAGGCTTTCTCTCTCATATGTGAGGATGAGAAACTCATTTTAAGCTAGGATTTTCAGGATATACGAGGGGGAAAAAATTCTCACAAAAACAAGCTATATAAGCAACCTGAGGTTGAATCCTAATATCTTTCAAGATAATGGTATAAAATCAACTGACTTAATTTTATCAGGTGGCTCAAGTGTTTAAGACGCTGACTGTTGATTGCAAGATTGGCAAGGTGGCAGTTTGAGGCCCAAGTGCTGTATGATGAGGTGAGTTCCCATCACTAGGCCCACCTTCTGCCAACCTAGCAGTTCGAAAGCATGCAAATGCAAGTAGATAAATAGGTACCACTCCAGTTGGAAGGTAAACAGCATTCTATGCAATCATGCTGCCCACATGATCACAGAGTAGTCTCTGACAAGGCTGGCTCTTCGGAGATGAGCACCCTCTATGGTCGGACACAACTTGACAACCTTGTCAACGGGGAATACCTTTACCTTTACCTTTTAATCATTATTATATTTCCAAAACCACATTACCTAAACAAGCGATGTTGAATAGTTTACCTGACTACATGCTAGTTGGGTTTAAGCCCTACTTGTGTGCAATTCTATGCCTTTGTCAGTAAGATTTATATAACCAGTTCAACAGGTCACCTGCAGTACAAGCTTTAGAAGGGCTTATTTTTGTTTAAACGTCTTTCTATTTTATTTTTTCCTTTATAATTCCACAAGAGATTTACCAGTGGATTCACATTCTGGAAAATATTGATTTATTGCTGTAATTTGTAAGAGCATAAGAAGAACTGTGTTGGATTAGACCAAAAGCTTATCTAGTACATTATTCTATCACAGCCTGTGATTCTGGGGGTTAATATGTAGCCAATGTGACTAGTAGCCATTCATAGTCTTTCATTAATAAATGACAACCCAACCCAACTGTTACCTTTCAGTTAAGTGTGGCAAAGTCATGTTGTGTTGTTGTTGTTTGTGGTTGTGTGTGCCTCCAAGTCATTTCCAGTTTATGGTGACCATCATGGGGTTTTCTTGGAAATATTTATTCAACAGGGTTTGCCCTTGCACTCACTGAGGGTGAATGAGTGTGACTTTACCAAAGTCACCCAATGGGTTTCCATGGCCAAGCAGGGATTCAAATCCTCTTCTCTAGAGTTGTAGTCCAACACTTAAACCACTACACCACTGTGGCTCCCAAAATTCATGTGACTATTATTTAAAACTTCAAAATAAGTTTGTTGCCAAACTGGGTTAACTTTCAAATCAGGCACAACTTTTAAACTGAACTTTCTGGCATAAATAAAACAGCGAACACTCCTTTTGCCCACTCCCCCAGACATCACATATTTTATAGCTTTCTTTGAGATGTACATCCCAGTATTTTGTTTTTGTTTTGATTTTTCAAACAGACTTATTGCATATTCTTTGCAAGGGAATTAAAGTTTTCTCTCACTGATCCTTGTATGTCTGCAGATATATTTTGAGAAACAATTCTGCATGGGCAGTTTTTAATCATTTACAGATCCCAGTATAGGATATACTTAGACTTTATAATTGACTTCACACAAGATGCCTGTGGGCAATACATTCTTTAACACACATTGTAATACCCAAATGGTGTTCATATACTTGTCAGCAAAGGATCTGTGGGGAACAGTCTTAAAAAAAAACAGGCATCCAGAATTATTTGAGCACTGTTTATTTTATTATACTGCAATATTTCTGACATGGAGGGGGTGCCATCCAAAGGTTGGTGCTAATATATCACTGAAAAGACAGAGAATGCAATCTGTACTACGAGGCATGACCATATGACACTCAGGCTGTTAGTGGTGGAAAGAAAATCATAAAAGTCTCAAAGAATAGGTGGTTAGATGGGAATGAACATTGATCTAAGGTAGTTTCTCAGAACTAGGGACCACATGCAACAGCCTTCCAGATGTGGGAGGGACACATCTTTCCCATGCTCCCACTCCTGAGATTATAGAAAAGGGGTGTGGGAGGTAATTCTGAGTTCTGAGGGTCTAAATCAGTCTGTGGGTCACATTTTGCCCACCCCTGATCTCACAGGTTTTGCTCTCTGCCTTATCTCAAGATGTATTTTACATGTATCTTTCCAAATGTTTGAATTTGCCCAATATGTGTTGGATGTACAATATGTGTTGGATATATATAATAAGTATACTTTCCTGGGAGCCATGATTGGCTGCTGGTCCATTTGTGGGGTATGTATATCTCCTTTTAAAGAGAGAGAGAGAAAGAGAGAGAGTAATACCTGCATAAAAAACTGATTTTAGACTTTCATGCATAAGCTCCAAAGCATCAGGCTGGATGGACCAATTGTTTGACCTGGTTGAAGGCAAATTCTTATCATCTGTGAAAAATCATATGACATATAGTTGAAAGACATTTTCAACATAAATCAGAACCATCACATTGGCTGAATTTTCTTCATGATTTTGTTTTAAATCAGAGTACTAAAATTTTAGCATTTTTGATAACTAAACTTTCATTTAAAAAAACACTGTCAATTCATTTAATGCATTTAAAAAAAAAATAAACCATGGTATTAGTAGTCATTATGTAGGATCATACCCACTTCAAACCAATCTCCAATTCAAAACTGAATGGAGCCAATTTAAAGAGGCTTGGATCAACCCAATTTGGATTGGGAATGAATCTTGATCTAAAGCAACTCATACTGATTCTGATCAACCCAGAGAATATAACAATGAATACACTATTTTCACACAATATTGCTATATCGTTCCTTTAATGTCCCAAAGTGTTGTGGAATCATCATAACAGATAGACGATTCCAAAAGATTTTCACATGAGGCTGTTAGTGTTTTTAAAAAGTTGATATATCAGAATTCAGCAATAAATTGTTACAAAACGATTTCAAAACAGTTGGATTGCTGAATTCTGATATATCAATGTTTTAAGAACACTAACAGCCTCATGTGAAAATCTTTTGGAATTGTCTATCTGTTATGATGATTCCACTACACTTTGGGATGATAAAGGAACGAAATAATGATGTTGTGTGAAAATCTTCTATGTCTAAGAACGGGAGCAAAAAGGATAAGGGATTCCTCTATTTTTGTGAAGAAAGATAAGGCTCTTCACACCTCCAATTGGATCTCTGGAAATGGATGCTCCACAACAAGCTTTTGTTCACCTGATAGGAAAGCCTTTAATCTAGCTACAGTGTTACCCCAAAAGATGGGAAGAGAACATTGGGCAAAATATAAATTAAATTTTGGGCAAAATATAAATTAAAAGGAGGCCTGCAAGAAGAGGGTAATTTTGGGGAGCTTTTCACCTATGTACACCAGTACTAACAGCAGAGAGACTCCAGTTTCAATAAATTAAAGGATTATAATAGGAAAAGTACAAGAATACACACAAACATAAATAAACCAATTTACCCTTTAAAAAAACCATACAAAGCTATCAGAAAAAAAAGTGTGAACGATTGAATAGAGAAGAACTAAGTGTTAAAGAAGTTAACAGTCCTGAAGCTAGGTCCACAGAAAGAGAGTGGTTCAGACAGTGTAGGGAGGTTACACAAAGAGACCCTTGATCTTTTGAGCAGAGCCCTGATCTGTGAACAACATGACTATGGCTGGGGCTGATAATTACTGTATATCGTATCTTATACCTTTGAGGGGTGCTTAATATTACAACACAGTGTAACAAAGGCTTGGAGGGTTTTCCATGGAATTGACAAAAGAGAACTGGAAAGGCTGGTAGCTTTAACTCCACAATGACAAAACATTGTAGTTTATCACATGGGGCTTGTAGAATGGGATCGGAGTGGAACGAAAGGGGGCAGGAAGGGAACAGAATGGGGAAAGAACTCGTATTACCACACAGGAGAATGCCACCGATGCCGCCAGAAGTCCCCAATCCATTCCCCATTCGTCCCACAGCAGCCAATTTTCAAGATCGATTCTGAACAGTTCTTGAAAATTGGCTGCTGTGGGACGGATTGGGAACGGACTGGGGACTTCTGGCAGCATCGGTGACGTTCTCCCATGTGGTAATATGTGTTCTTTCCCCGATACGTTCCCTTCCCACTTCCTTTCATTCTGCTCCGGTCCCATTCTACAAGCCCCATGCAATAAATTCCAATGACTGGATCTGAGACAGTCCTTGGATAGTCAGACAGAAAGGGTGAGTAGGAACACAGCATGAAATGAGGTGGAAGGAATAATCTTTGATTGCTTTTGTGATGGGACTCAGTTTGTCTCCATTCCAAGAGAAAATGTGAAGAGTCTGGGGGTGGGAATAGAGTGATCATCAAACCTATTTAGCATGTTATTCCAATACCGATCTAGGTCTCTCACACATCCTTAGGTCAGTGTGACTCCTTGACTTCCTAGTCTCCACAGGTCATCATGACCTCTCAAACATGCCTGATACTAGATATTAATTGTGAAACCACATATCCAGTGAGAGGTATAAGGTGTGCTAAAAACAGCTACAGCTAAGTAAACTTTCCTCTGACAAATATTAGGGGAAACAGATTTCATACAGAGGTGGTTGACCCTTGTAGATATATATACTATGAGCCCACTGTATTGGAGGGCTAGCAATCCAAAGATTGGAGCTCCCATAGATCACCCCGTACCATATTAGCCAAGTGCAGCAAACACCTGTAGGTGTGGTAATGCAGGCATACATATGTTGCCTCCCATTGACTAATACAGTTGTCCCTTCTTATACACGGATTTTTTATACACGGATTTGTGTATCCAATGTTTGAAAATGTTCAAAAAAAGTATGAATTTCAAATATGAAACCTTGATTTTCCATTTTTTATAAGGGACACCATTTTTGCTATGTCATTATATTTAATGGGACTTGAGCATCCATGATCTTGGAACCAAACCCCAGCATATAACAAAGGTCCACTGTATGTGTTTAAGCTTCAGGGTATTTTCCCCATTCACAGGAGGGGTCTAGGACCAAACCACTGGGGACAGGAAGGGGCTTTCTGCCATCAAAAAGACAGACTAGTGGGGTGCTGTTGTGATTTAGAACAGCACTGATTACAAAATTGAGAATCTCAGCCAGCAATTGGAAACTATAGCTTACAGTTTATGTAGTGGAAACCCCACAATTATTATTGTTTGGATGATTAAGATCTCCCTTAACCAAGCTTTAAATCTGGATTTTTTTTCTCAGAAGCCAAGTACAGATTCCAGTTGCAGTCTAACCACAGAATACCTGTGTCCTATGTGATAAACTAAATTCCTCAGATAATTAACTCTTCCTTCGAAGGTGCATCTGCATTGTAGAAATAATACAGCTTAAGACTACTTTAATTGCCATGGCTCAATGCTGACTTAGCTCAGATCTGATACTCACTGTCAGTCATCTCCAGGACTTCCAGAAAAGGATGAGGATAGCTGGAGCAACTTTTTTTTTAGATGCATAGTTTGATGTGTGTTCTGTGAGCTACTTCAATATTTCTGTAGCTGTCTGGACACCACCATTTCCTCTGATATAAATAAGCAGGTTTATGAATGTCACTAACAATGATGTTCACAGTTTGTCCAGAAAAATATAAATCAAGCATATCTAGTATAAGCACCGGTTTGTATTTGTCATATTCCAGACTCACAGGTTTCAAGACTTTATAATAGTGTAAACCCCTAGGTTGGCACCAAGGGCACATTCCTTCACTAGTCCCTAGTTCCATGCCCCATGTAGGAAGTTCCAGTGCCAACCTTTCTCCAAAAGGGTGCCAAGGTGTATGCTGGTCTCTTTATATCCCACCCTCTCAAACACAAGCATTACCAATGTATCTGAGTACAGTGCGCCCGTGCCATACGCGGGCGCGCCATAGGCAGCCTTGAGCATATGTGCTCAAGCCGCGAGGCGCGCACGGGGTGGAAGGGGCGGCGCGTCCCATTCAATTGAATGGGTGCACGCGCCCGTTGCACCCCGCACGCGCCACCGAGCACGAGCCCCATTGTTTCCAATGGGGCTCGAGCATAGGTGGCATTTGCCTTACGCGGAGGGATCTGGAAAGGATCCCCGCGTAATGCGAGGACGCACTGTATAGCAGACTAGCTTAGAGGATACGAGCATGCATGCACTTACATCTTGCAAAAAATGACAATAACTAGGGGCTGCCACTACTGCTGCCACCTCCAGCTCAGCATCTTCTGCCTGAGGCAGTAACCTCACTTGCCACTCTGCACAGGCCAACCTTATTGGATGTCACAAGCAATGCAACATTTAACCAGAATGTATGTGAGAGATTTTGGCAGATCTCTTTTAATCATTTTTTAATTGTTCTCTCCTGCAAATCTATTCATTTTCATACCACACTTGTGGCATATCAAAGCAGTTTAGCATTCTTATACTTTTTTAAAAACATAAACACAGACCAAAGTGAGAGTGCAGAGGGACTACTACAGGGATAGAGGGTAAAGGCAGAACTGGAAATAGGAGAAGATATTTGAAAAGAAACAAAAAGGAAAATATTCAAGTTCTGTGACAGGGGATGAAGCAGAAATGAAGCAGAAGAGACAATCAGCTCCTGTTCTCCAAACAAGAAATAAGTTACAACACTTAACAGATTGTCTGAACAGAAGGCTGGAGAGTCCCAGACACTGAAACACATATTTCATGTGAAATGCAGCTTTCACACCCCAATTGCTTTCCAATAGTTGTACTCAGCTGATTGGATTAGCACTGAAAGGCACTGCCACTCTCCTTTTGCAATATATGTATTGTCTGCTTCGTTTCTTAGTAATTTAGTTTTCATTATTTGTTTCCCTAAAAAGCAAAAATCAGCTTTGAGGAGAAGAAGTCTTAGGATTTTTCTTTGTGCATTTAAGAGGTGTATGACTGGCCACAAAGAGTCACTTCACACTAGTTCAGAAAAAACAAAAACTGGATAGTGTCCAACAGAACTCAAGAAGGAAGGAGACATGTTTCAAGGTGCTAAGAAGTGACGTTTAATGGCTGGAAAGCTTGACACTTTGATCCACAAAGAGACCCATTAAGGGGAGTTCAGCAATATGATTCCTTTGTTTGTTTGTCTGTTTGTTTGATTTTTTTAACTCAGATGTTTTTTTAAAAAAATGCACACCTCAAACAATCAGAAAAACCTCTGATTTTAAGGAACAATGGCTGAAAAAGCACTACAGTCTTGACTACCAGCCAGAAACTTAAGAGGAATGGAGCCAGCCTCATTTACCTTGTTAAGAAATTCCACAGCTGGAGAAATCCATCTGTCACTTATTCACCAATCTAGCCTCTTGGCATGCTGGGACATGGAACAGGGACTTATGAAGCAAATGTGTTCCCCTATTCAAGTACATATTTTGGAAGAGACTAAATGCAAGGATTCTAATTTGGGCTTTAGAATACCTTCCTGATTTATAGTCCTACCTCACATAGGTCCAGCTATTACAATTTTCGAAAGATCAGTCTCTCAGGCTCTAGAAAAGATTGAAAATGGAGCTGAGTATCCATGCAATAACATGACTTACTGAAAACCACAGATTGTTGTGAGACGTGTCACTTGGTTTCTTTGCTGTCACCAAAAAGGCAGACTAGTGGGGTGCTGTTGTGATTTAAAACAGCACTGAACGCAAAATTGAGAAACTTAGCCAGCTATTGGAAACTACAGCTTACAGTTTATGTAGTGGAAACCCCACAATGATTATTGTTTGGATGATTAAGATCTCCCCACACCAAGCTGTACATCTGGATTATGTCTCAGAAGGCAAATAGTGGCAATCTAACCATAGAATACCTGTGTTCTATGTGATACCTAAGTTCCTCAGAGAGCTAAGGACCTATGTATAGGGAGCCTTTTGCTAACTACGGCGGTATCCAGACCGGCGCAAAGCACCGTCCTGGATACGTACTAGGGTTTCCTCAGGGCGTCCTTTACAGACGCCCCGCAACCCTAGGATGTACTCTGTACATCAAAATGGCGGCGTCCTGTCTACATAGGCGCTGCCATTTTGATGTGATGGACGCACCGTGTCCAAACAGCACAGCATGGGCGTCATGTCATGGCGCTGCTGTAGGGCGTTTCGGAGCTCCTTCTGCCGTGCATATTGCTGGCACAGCCTTTAAATGGCATGATGCCCCAAGGACACCCCTTTCCAGGCCGCAGGGAAGAGGCCATGGGAAAGCGGCGGATCAGGGCCCCTGGGGCTGCCGCTGTGGCAGCTCAGGACCCAATCTGTCGAGGAAAGGGGTGGGTGCAGGCCACCCCCAAAGGGGCGGTTTGTATCTCGCCTATGTATTATGTACAGATCATGGGTTCCACTCATGCTGACATTCCTTTTCAGTTTCCTTCAGTTAAATTCCTGCATTCCTGTCTTTCCCTAGCTTCCACTCCACCATAAGCATCTAAAGAAGTAGACTAACGTCTACAAAAGTTCATGCTACAAACTTCTTTCTTTTTTTTCCCTTTTTCTCAGTTAGTCTCAAAAGTGCTACAAAATCTCTATACATATTAATTCCTCAGAGAGGTAATTCTTCCTCCGAGGGTGCATCTACACTGTAGAAATAATGCAGTTTGAGACCACTTTAATGGCCATGGCTCAATGCTATTGAATTCTGGGAATTGTAGTTTTTTGGGGGACACCAAAGATCTCTGACAGAGAAGGCTCACAAAACTACAAATCCCAGAATGGTTAGCCTTGAGAGATGGCAGTTAAAGTGGTCTCAAATTGCATTTCTACAGTGTAGATGCAGTCCAGGTTGACCCATAGTATTGTGATGCAGCTCAGTGCTATACTTTCTCAATGTACAGGTCATTTTTAATAAATAAATAAATAAATAAAATGGCTGTGTACCTAATTCCATCACACCAGTATGATTATTCAGAGTTCATTAATAAAATAAGACTTATAAAAAGAGAGTAGAGTGATGTTTTGGTTATCATGGAGGTAAAATTTATTTGCCCCAGTATACTTTAAGATGGTGCCTTATCATACAACATACATTGAAAAAGAGAGACAAAGGACTTCCGGTTGTGATGGCGCCTCACTAAGACGTACTCCGAGGAGGCTGCAGAGACGTCCTAGCTTAAGGCAGAGCCTCGGACCCAAAAAGGGATTTTTGGGATTCGGGAAATTCCCCTGATCGTCGAGGGAATCAGAGGGGCTCGATGGAAGACCCAACCCCAACTGGAACTGCTTGGCAGAGTAAGTTCTAGCCGCTACGTGGCAGAACGGAAGAACCGGGAAGGGGGGTCTGCAGAGCAATCCACGCTCTGCATAAGCATAGCGACTAGTTCGCACAGAGTCGCCTCCAATTTGAGATTTTTCCTAATTAAAGAAGTGGAAAGAGGAAGAGGCTACCAAACCCTTCTAGATGGATTACAGCTATAAAAATCGCATTGAGTCGGAGGTGAAGAAAACGGTGTTGGAGTAGCAGCTCTAGTGCTTTAAAGTGGATTATAAGAAAACTTTTCTCCCAGGGATATTGCTATATCGATTTGGGAAAGACTGGGAAATACTCTCTTTAATTACTTGCATTTGATTAACAGTAATCTTTCCCTCAATTTGGACATTGCGAGGAACTGGACTTCTCTCCATCTTGGTTTTCCATTCCCCCCCCCTCTCTCTAGAAACTTAAAGTGGGCTCCATAATTGTAAGACTGTTCAGCAACAGAGTAAGGAGAGTAAGGAGTTAATGGACTGACCTTGTAAAGCCACCTGGAGCTGGTGAAGATAAGGCGGAGAGGAGAGGACGACGCCGAGAGAGAGAGAGTTCGAAACGGGAGGGGTGTAGAGGAGTGGAGTGAAGGCGGAGATTACGCGGCCCGGAAGAGGAAGAAGTAGAGTGTCGAGGGAAAGAGTGTCGACAGAAGGAGAATTGGAGGACTGTTCGGCGGAAACGAGTTGGAAGATAGAGAGGCGACGGAAGAAGGTCCGGAGGGAAATAAAGTAAAGAAATAAAGGACAGAGTGTCGTCGGAAGAAGGTCGGGAGGACTGATAGAAAGAAATAGAGTTGTAGGATAGAGCGACGAAGGAAGAAGGTCAGTGGGAAGATAAAGGACAGAGTGGCGATAGAGGAAGGTCTGGAGGACTGTGGAGTGAGAAATAGAGTGTGAAAACAGAGGGACAACGGAAGAAGGTCGGGAGCAGAGAGAGATATAATAGAGAGTAAGTTTCGAATATCAGAGTGTAACAAAGAAGGACAGGCGATATTTGGGCTACCTAGGAAGCAAAAAACAGTATTTGTATTTGGGCTTGTATTGTGTTTTTTTTTCTTTCTCTCTAGGAAGAAGGGAGAGTGTGAACGTTGTAAAGAGAAAAATAATAATAAGGACAATCTGAGAAGGGTTATTAATTGTTGGGGAGGAATATCGTTTGTCATACTCTAAGTTTAAAATTATAACATATTGGAGAAAGACAGTCAGTTACCCTAGGAGGTTAATTGATAAAATACAAAATTATAAATGTTTCTTTAATTTTGGACTGACTATACATTTGTGGAATTTTATACAGAGGTGGAAACTTACTAAGATTCTGATTGTGATTGTACTTAAAGAATATTTGTGACAAAGTTAGGTCAGGTCCTAAATATCACCAATAGGTTCTTGATTCTGACTCCCTATTATTCTTTCTTTTGTTTAAAGGAAGGGGAAAGGTATTGTGTTTTTGAAAAGTAAAGAAATAGCAAGATAGAATGACAACTAGAAGCCAGACTCAAAAAGCTGCTCAACAGGCCCAGAATCCAAGAAAACTTTCAACAGATCTATCTAAAAGCTTTGACATGAATCAATTAATTTTAGAAAAATTAGAGAGTTTGTCCAATAACTTGTCCGCCAATTTGGCAAAGAAAATGAGTAATTTTAAAAGAGAAATTAAACAAGAAATTCGAGCAGATTTGAGAGAAATAAATGAAAAAGTGGACACATTAATTGCCGACAATCAAAAAATTAAACAAAGAGTCGAAATTGTGGAATTTAGGACCGAAAAACTGGAGACTGATTTTGCAAAATTATTATTAAAAAAAGAAGAAGAATTAGATGAGAAAGCTGCATGGGAACAAAGACTGAGAGAAAAATGTGTTAAAATTAGAGGGTTGATGGAAGAAAAGAATGAAAATTTAGAACAAAAATTGATACCAGAAATTGCGAAATTTTTAAATAAAGACCCAGTATTTTTTGATGATGAGGTGGACAAGATTTATCGAATAAACTCTCTAATAGCCAAACAGAAAGGCCTTGCTAGGGACGTGGCGATTTATTTTGTCAAGAAAAGAACGAGGGATCTTTTTCTGTTTAAGCATAATGAAACACCGTTCTCTTATAAAAATCAAGAATTAAAAATTTTGAAGGATATCCCGGGAAGAATATTAAAAAAAGGAAGGATTACACAACACTGACCTTAATTTTGAGAAGAGAAGACATCCCGTACCGTTGGGAGTTGCCGGAGGGACTCACATTCTGGTGGAACAATAAAAGAACGAAGATTTCTTCACCGGAACAAAGTAGAGCATTCTTGAGGAAAGCTACAGAAAGGAGTAAGGAACAGAAGAAAGAAGCAAGAAGTCAGACGAAAAGTGATAAAGGAACGAAGACTCCGCAAGAAGGTGAAGAAAGTGATAATTTGGTGGTAGAATTAAGAGGCAGTGAAGAGGAAGAAACCACACCAGAAGAGGAGGAACCTGAAGGCGACCCACAGAAGGATCCTAGTGTAGATTTGGACTGGCAGGACTTATTGAGGGAAGAGGAAAGAATAAGAAGGGAGGAAGAGAAGACTGAAACTGATCCATTGACTGACTGACGGAACGAGAAATTTAAGTCTTGAATTGGATTTCAGATAGAGATTTCTAATTCCTCCTTTTCTTATTGTCTTTCTATTTTTCTTTATTTCTTTATATCCTAACCAATTTTTGGTCTTAATAAACATTGAATTTTTTATACCCGACGATAAGTGTGGTCTGTGCAAGGCTTGGGAGATACAGTTTGGATCATGGCAGAATAGCTGAAATTATTATCTTGGAACGTCCAAGGATTGAATACACCTCAGAAGAGGAAAAAGATATATCATTATCTACAAAAGCTTAAAATAGATCTCATTTGCCTACAAGAGACCAGAATTAAACAAAAAGATAAAAAATATCTGAGATGTGCAAAATTGGGTCAGGAGTTTATAGCTGCATCAAGAGTTAAAAGAAAAGGGGTGGTAATTTATGTAAATTCGAAATTGGAGGCTAAGGAAATTTTTAGCGACCCAGAAGGACATTTTATTTTAATAGAACTTAAGGAAAGGGACCAAAGAATGTTGGTAGCAGGAGTTTATGGCCCATTAGAAAACAAAAGTAAATTCTATAAAAGATTGAAGGAAAGAATATTGGAAGAAGAATATGATTCATTAGTCATGATGGGGGACTGGAACGGAGTTATCGATCCCAGAGTGGATAGGTTTTCAGAAAAAAAAGTCAAAAAACAACAAGGTAAACTTCCAAGGGAATTTTTTGATATGATGGATATCTTGGTGTTAGAGGATACTTGGAGATGTAAGAATGGGAACAATAAAGATTTTACTTTCTTCTCCACTCCCCATAAGACATGGTCAAGGATCGATATGATCCTGGTATCTTCTCACATGTTATCAGGGGTTCAAAAGGCTGATATACTTCCGAGAGTGTTGTCGGATCATAATCCTGTACAAATTAATTTGGTGGTAGGGCGTAAAGAATTCAATTGGAAACTGAATAATGTGTTGTTAAAAAATGAGGAATTGGTAAAACAACTGAAAATTAATATTAAGAATTATTTTAATGAAAACATGGACAAAGGGACTAATTTACAAGTAGTGTGGGATGCACACAAAGCCGTAATCAGGGGATGGTTAATTAAAAAAGCCGCCGAAATGAAAAGGATTAAAAATGAAAAGTTATCTAAATTGAATGAAGAACTAAGGAAAATAGAAAAAAAATTAAAACAAAACCCTAAGAATTCAAATATTTTAAAAGAGGCTAAGAATTTACAGAAACAGATATCTATTATTTTGGTGGAACAAATGGAAAAGAAAGCAAGATTTGTGAAGCAAAAATTTTTTGAATCAGCTAACAAACCAGGTAAATTGTTGGCATATCAAATCAAAAAGGAAAGAGCAAAACGTACAATAAAATTGTTGAAGGTTGGAAAGAAATGTATTACGGATCAGAAACAAATCAAAGATAGTTTTTTAAATTACTACAAGGAACTGTTAAAGAAACCACTAGTGAAAAAGAATAAAATTGAGAAATATCTGAATTCGGTAAAAATATCAGAAATTACGGAAGAATATAAGGACATCTTGAATGCAGAGATAACTTCAACGGAAGTAGTGTATGCTATTCAAAAAGGGAAATCAGGTAAAACCCCTGGTCCGGATGGTTTTACAAATGAGTATTTTAAGACCTGTGTGGAATGCCTTAGAGAACCTTTGATACAGGTGATGAATGAGGTTTTAAATGGTAAAATGCCCCAGACATGGTCACAATCTATAACAATATTAATCCCAAAGGAAGGAAAAGATTTGACTAATGTTAAAAATTACAGGCCTATTGCCTTGCTAAATTCCGATTATAAAATTTTCGTATCTATTTTGGCAGAAAGGTTAAAAAAAGTATTAATTAATTGGATTCATTCAGATCAAAGAGGTTTTCTCCCGGGAAGGATGATAAAAGATAATATTAGGGTTTTATTAAATTTAATCGATATTCATGAAAAAAGGATAGATAAAAAATTGGCAATGTATTTCATTGATGCAGAGAAAGCATTCGATAATATAAATTGGGATTTCATGTTTGGAGTATTAAAAAGGATGGGGATTGGAGAAGAATTTCAAAGAGCAGTCGAAACAATTTATAAAGATCAAATAACGTTTTTGGTAGTTAATGGACAAAGAACCTCTATCTGTGAAATACACAGAGGTGTAAGACAAGGATGTCCTCTCTCCCCTCTTTTGTTTATATTAACGTTAGAAATTTTACTAAGTCAAATAAGACAAGAAAAGTCAATTGAAGGATATAAGCAAGGAGGGGAGGAGTATAAATTAAGGGCATATGCGGATGATTTAGTCCTCCTAATTTCAAATCCGTTAGAAAGTATTGAGACTTTATTAAAAATTCTTAAGAGATATGGAAAAGTAGCGGGATACAAAGTAAATATTGAAAAAACCAATAGTTTGACTTTGAACATGGACAAAGAAGAAAATAAAGAATTACAACATATATCAGGGTTTCAATTAGTTAAAAAGGTGAAATATTTAGGAATCAATTTGACAAATAAAAATAGAGATTTATTCAAAAACAACTATGAGAAAATGTGGAAAAAGAATAAAGAGGATTTGAATAGGTGGAAGAAATTGAACATATCCTGGATGGGGAAAATTGCAATCATCAAAATGGCAGTATTGCCAAAATGTATTTTTTTATTTCAGAATCTTCCGATAATCACTAGTGACAAGGTATTTCAAGAATGGGAAAAAGAAATTACTAAGTTTATTTGGAACAATAAAAAGGCGAGAATAAAATTAAAGATTTTACAAGACTCCACAGATAGAGGTGGTTTAGCGGTACCTAATTTGAAATGGTACTACCACGCGAGTGTTTTGGATTGGGTAGCAGATTGGATAAATTTACAGAACAAACGCACAATAAATTTGGAGAAATTTGAGTTGAAATTCGGAATTCATGGCTACCTGTTTTATGATAAAATTAAAATGGATAAGAATTTTGATAGCCATATAATTAGAAGAAATATGTTAAAGATCTGGAATAGATATAAGAAGAAATGGTGTACCCAATTACCTCTCTGTGTCTCCCCAAATGAAGCACTCTATAAGAGAGAGATCTTAAAAAGAAATTATTGGATAACATATAAGGATATAACTAAACAGCATGGAGAGGAAAGATTGTTGAAATCGCAAGAAGAGTTGAATGGGGAAGGATACTCATGTAACTGGTTTACATATAGGCAAATTAGAGAACGTTTTTTTGGTAGATATAAAGACTAGGGGAATTGGATCAGTGGATAGAGATTTTGAAAAGATATTGATAAACCCAAAGAAAAGAATGTCAAACCTATACAACTTAATTAGAAAATTTGAAATGGAACAAGAAATAGTAAAGGAATATATGGTAAAATGGGCGCAGGACTTAGGGGAACAAATTGATTTGGATGATTGGGAAAAATTATGGAAAATGAAAATTAAATATTCACCTAGTGTGATGTTAAAAGAAAACGTGTATAAAATGTTGTATAGGTGGTATTTGACACCTTATAAAAAGGCAAAAATGTTTAAAATTAAAAATAATAGATGTTGGAAGTGTAAAACGAAAACAGGCACTTTTTTGCATTGTTGGTGGTGGTGTAAGAAGGTAGAGTCTTTTTGGAAAAGAACTCATATAGAAATTAATAAAATAATAAAGATTAAGGAAAAGGCCGGACCCAGACTGTATCTCCTGAATATGTCAGACAACTTAAATTTAAATAAATCCCAGGACAAATTACTATATTTTCTCGTTGTGGCTGCAAGAATGACTCTTGCTAAATATTGGAAGAAAGATATGATCCCGACTGTGGAAGAATGGAGATTGAAGGTTATGGAAATATGTGAGATGGAGAAATTGACTGCTATAGTAGGAAATAGAGGCATGGACAGATTCTATGAAGTATGGAATATGTGGAAAGAATATCTTTGGAATCAGAAAGAGAGTATTATTTTGCAGAATTTTGAAATATAAACATTTCGGACTGATTCTCTTAAGGGAACTAGAGGAGTATGGATTAATGTACCCAGGGAAGAATGATTTATAGTGAATAAGAAGTAGTTTACCCAACACTGATATTTTGTGATAAAGATTCGATGATTGGATTGAATAAGGATTAGGAATAGTTAGTATAATATAAAGTTAGTGTTCATTAGAAGGTTTGGATAATAGCCCAAGGAAGGGAAGGGTAGGATGGTAAGTTATAATATATGGTTATAGAATTGTAGAAATGATGAGAATAATTCCTTTCTTTTTACTTTTGTTTTCAAAAGGATGTTTGTAATGTTAATATGTATATATGTTTTGTTTTCTTTTTCAATAAATAAAAAAAAAAAGAAAAGAAAAAGAGAGACAAAAAATAGCCACTTCTTCACCACTTGCAAAAATAACTGCAATTGGGAAGTATTTTATATAATCACCCTATGATCCCCAAGTTGACCAATTTATATATAGAAAAGTTTAAGGATGATGTTAACTGTCCATGAGGTTTCTTTGCTGATTCAATTCAAGATAGCTTGATAATGTATTTATTTTTTGGAGAAGGAATTGCCTCAGTATCAGATTTGACATTAATTTGACACTTTTTATACTTAACAGTTAAGAAAAGGAATATTGTAGCATGTTTGAGACCAACTGAAAGAGAGAAGATGACAGCATGAGCTTTCACAGATTTGAGTCTATTTCCTCAGATGCATGGGGATGTAGCCTGAAGTCTACGAAAGCTCATGCTATCAACTTCTCTCTTTCAGTCAGTCTCAAAGATGTGATGTGTATTGGTTTTCCAGACTAACACAGCTAGGTCTTTGAGTTAAGAAAAGAGTGGATTTCCCTGTAGAAAATCTATAGATACCAACACCTATTCACATTTCAGTAGCTCTCATTCCAGGTCACTTAGAGCTAATCTTCACTGCAGACTTAATGCAGTTTGACACCACTTTAACTGCCATGGCTCAGTGTTACAGAATTCTGGGATTTGTCATCTTTTGGGGGGTGGGATTTGTCGTTTTGTGAGATATTTAGACTTCTCTGGTCCAAATCACACTGCAGAAATAATCCCATTTGAGACCACTGCTCAATGCTAGGGGATTCTGGGAACTGTAGTTTTGCGAGACATTTAACCTTCTCTGTCTCTCGTGATACAATAAGCTACAATTCCCAGGATTCCCTAGCACTTAGCCAGGACAGTTAAAGTCCAAACTGTATTATTTCCGAAGTGTGTTTTAGGCTACTGTCAGAGTTCCAATGTCAGAATAAACTACAAATCCCAGGATTCCATGGCAGTTAAAGTGGTGTCGGAGTGCATTATTTCTGCAGGGCAAATGCAGCCTGAGCTGTGACCTCTCTCATGGACAATTCATAGGATTAAAATGAAACTGTTCAAGTGAAACTGATTTCAGATATGATGTTTTAACATTAACTAACCAACCGTTAGACATAAATTATCCACAGACATTAGTGTCCAAAAGTTTGTTAAAACCATCTCAAACAGCATCAGATCTTTTGAAGAAGCATGTGAGAATACCATCTAATCATTTTTTTAATTGTAGCCTGCCTTTAAACCATACCTCAATAACTTATCAAGCAGAATTGGTACATAATCCAAAACATGCCAGGTTGCCAGAAGAAGCCCATACTTTTGTTCAAAAACTAAAAAAGCATGAGATACACACTGGTTCGAAGTGGATTTAAAGATCGCAGCTACACATCAATAAGCACTATATTGGGTTCAGCTTTGCACAGGAGACATCGTCTATATGGGAGTTCTGTCTGTCATAGATATAGTACAGAATTTGTAGATCAGGACTAACAAAATGATGTTTTGCACTATATCACCATCTGTAACATTTTTTCCATTTTTTTCTGCCCAGTGTAGGTGCAAAATGAAAGCAGGGATGCGGGCAACAATAAACAGAAGAATACCTTTGCCACATAAGAACCAATGAAAAGAGTACCTCCCCAGTGGGTCATTCTGGAGAACACAATCCTTCTGTAAGAGACATAAGATTTGAGGCATCTGAGAGGAAAGTGTTACTGATGATATGATTTTGTTGAAACACAAAACTGAATAGTTTCTAAAATTAAAAGATCAGGCTCCCTCAGGCCTTGGTCAGGAAAAGATAGGTTTTCTTTCATTCCTTCACAGTGAGATCTGGAATTTTTAGATTGCCTCCTACCTTCTTTCAGGCCTGGCATGTCCAGATAGGAATGTCGTTGAAGATTATCAATAGATCCAGCAATGTCTCTGAAAGAATATAACCTTATTTGCAGACATTTTTAGTTACCAGTAAATTATAACAGAGACTGATCTATCAGCAATTTCTGCAAATAGTTTGTTGGAGCAGGAAAGTCCAGGCTCCACTGCACTGTGTGTTTACATTCTGATGTTTATATACATGTATCTGTATCTTTTTGTTATATATTCCATGACCCCTACAAAGATAAAACAAAGTGTGTTGGTTTTTTTAAAAAATTAAATATCACTTAGTATGTTAGTATGTTAAGACATGCCTCCTTCATGAATTCAGACTATACCAAACCAACAAATAAACCTCTTAGATGAGCTTTTTTTACTTCCTTGATGCCACAGATGCTGTCATTCTATGTATCTGGGAGTAGACCTCATGAACATACTGGAACTCAACTCAAAGTAAATATGGTTGCAGTCCATTGCATTTCATTGGTAGGACCATTAGGATTGCACTGGAAAGTTGGGGACATTGTTTGGCTAGAGAGCCCACAATGTCTAACTAGCAATGTGTCAAGGGCTGAATAGACAGTAGACAGGGCCCAAAGGGAGTGGCTCAAGTGCTGGTGATGAATAAGGTCACCCTACACTCTACCTTGCACATGCAGACATAAACATGCAAACACCACTCTCTTTTCTATATACATACTATTTAAAACACACACACATACAAACCTCACACACTGAAAGCTAGGGGTATAAATCTTTACTTATTTCATTATTTCATGCAATAATGAATAAGTTCTAATGTTTTTTCTCCATTGAGTGAGATTACGAGTGTCTCTGTGTGTGCCTTTTCAAGCAATTTTGCACCTTAGGGGACTTTTTGTGAAAGAATCATTTGCACAAAAGCTTAAGGTTTTACACAAAGAAGTTGGAATTTTGGGCAGAAAACTATTTCTGGGTTTTAAAAAAGTGTTCTTTTTCCCACACAGTTTTGCTAATTATGAAAAATTGTTGCTGTTGTTGACAAGGTGTCTTAATGTGTCAAGATGTCGAGACACCGTTTCTTACTGAAGAGACTCACACAGAAATTTTGAGCATTCCTTGTTCTACCACACACATACACACCAAGATCACCCCATTCTGCATTTAGACTTAGAGAAAACCTTCCATGGAAACCAATGACAAGATTTATCCAACTGTAATGTACCACAAACTAAGCGATTTAGAAGGATCTCTTCATCGCCATTTCCCCCTCCTTGCTCCAGAAATAATTGGGCATGGTGAAAAAGTGGCTTCCATAGGAAGGGCTTTAGAAGTCAAACCACTCATAAAACAATGCATCGGGTACATTTTGAGAGAGTGCAGTGCACAGGGATGTGAGAGCTTGCCATTCTTTCATCATTAGTGACACTTACACCCCATATTGCCCCTGCATAGCAGTTCAGCTTTCTTTAAAAGCCTACATGTTGTTTACAGATGTATGGGTAGAGGTGGTGTTGCCAGTTGGATGGGGAGAGCCTACAGGCTACCCTAAACAAAGTCTAGATTCCTACTTCTTAGCACTTACTTCTGAGTAAACTCACACTGCAAAGCATAGCACTTCGCGTGACTCCTTTGTGGTATGCCATTGTCTGATGGAAGTCTAAAATGACAGCCCTTCATGTTATAAAACAGAAATCATCAAATGAAAAAAAATGCAATCATTTCACAAAATGATGGGATGGGGAGAAAAAAAACCTAGGGCTAATCAAGTCTAATTCAACAAATATTGGCATACCATCACTACTACGCAACACAATATGACACAATCATCCATCAGGGGCAAACAAGAGGCATCACTAGCAAGACTGAAAAGAAATTAGCTCCAGATGATTCAGGCCCCATATCACTTAGGGAATGAAAAAATCAATAGCCACAAAGAAACTAAAGCAGAGTGAAAACCAAGGTTCACAGCAGGCCCAGGAAGCATTCCATAAAAATCTTACATCTGGACATGACTTCCTTAAGATTGCAAAATTACTCTTACTCAAGTATTCCACAGTCCAAAGGAATATAAAAGACATATGTGATGAGATATGTCAGCATTAAAGCAATGATGTATGAAAAGGTGATTTGACAAGGTTGCTGCAAGGTCTTGAACTACAGGTTGCTATATTACTGAGTTAAGTGTATCACACAGTTAAACACTTTTGGGCCTGAGGCACAGTGTGTGGAAGCAACAACTATCCATGGACTGAAAAGGGTTACAAATTGCCATAACTTTTCTTGATTACAGAGGTCATAGAGTTTGCCACAGAAGACAGCAAGAAATCCACTCACTGAGTAGACTGACTACCATCACTCCAGCAAGATGCATGCTTGGAGTACCCGAATCTTCAGACTCACTTCTTTACAAATCCATAATGGGATAGCATACTTCCGCTTGGGAATGTAGCAAGTAGACTAAGGGCCTCATCAGATCAGCATAAAGAGTCTATAGTAAGGGTGTGGTGTCTGCACACCAGCCACCCAGACACTGCCTGACACTGCTTCCATGCCGCCCACCTGACCAGACAGTGAGTGGTGTCATGCTGCATCTTTGGCGCAGTGCTTACATGCGCTGTGCCAAAGAAGCAGTGAAAAGGCACCAAAGTGGCAGCTAGGACACCCTTTCCATGCCACACTTTTTGCTGCTCTTTTTTGCACCACAGAAAGGCCAGGTTGAGACCATAGCATGCGGTTGCTGTAGCCCTGATCTGGCAAGGAAAAGCGTGGTGTCCCGCTGCCTCTTAGGGGCTGTCTGTACAGCACCTAAGGCTTGGGTTAGGAGGGGCTTTGAAACTGCCTTGAGCCCCTATATTTGGAGAAAGACATGATAAATAAAACAACAACAACACTGTGTTGCAAGATTCCTTGAGACTCCCTATAGGGAAATTATCTCCCCTTACTATGGATGCACGGAGTGCCTCCAGTGTCTATAAGAAGTAGTTGTGACAAAAGCATGAGGAAAAATAATTAAACAGCAACTATTTTAAGTAGTTATGTATCTATTTATTTAAACATTTTATCTTCTGTCCTCTGTAATACGATCTCAAGGAATGGTACAGAGAAGAAAGCAAATTTAGAACAATTTAAATCACTTCAGAGCAATTCAAAACAGTATAAAACACATAAAACAATTTAAGCCAATTTAAAACCATATATTCATAATAACTTCATAATCATGCCATGCAGAAGGCAGAAATCCCACCTTACTGAGACTAATAACAAATGTTGGTAAAAAGCATTGCCAACCCAATCAACCAGTGACTAACCATTGTCGGCACTAAAGTATCAAGCACTGTAACTGAAGAATGTGGGTGAGGAAGCTGGCAATGACAATGCTGGAGCCACAGTCCCAGGGATCCTATTATGGACCAGGAGCAAAATAGAAAGAAAAGCACAGTCTGAAGGTAATGTGCACAAACAATGGTGTTATCTGTACTATGTTTTCTAAAATATTTCTTTTGAGGGTTCACTTATGGGATTTGTAGCCGTGCTGGCCATACAGCAAAACAGCTTTCCAGAAACAGTTTCTAGGAAGCCAGTGAAGCTTTGAAAGTTTGCATGATGTGTTTTGTGCATTTTAGCTGGCCAATATTTTGTGGGTTTTGTATTTTGCTTTATTTTGCTATATCTCCAGCACAGCTACCACTAAATACGTTCCCGGAATTTGAAGATAGTGGATTTAGCTGCAACAGGTGAATCCTAAACAAGAAAGAAATAAGGACTGGGACATAACTCTTTGAAGTTACTACCTCCAACAAAGGTATAGACTTTTAAAAAAAACTATAGTTTGCTGAATTTTATCTATACATCACCTTAACAGAGACTTCTTGAGAAATTCAGTATTCCTTGCCTAGGAAAAGGGCCTGTGACTTCACAAAAGACAGAGATACCCTGAATCCCAAGAGAAGTTACTTTGCTTCTGCTAATGGGCTTTAAATGTTACTGTCAAAGACCAAGAGGGGAGTGGCCTCTGTCTGCATTGAGATCCCTCCTAACCAACCGAACTACAGCAGGAGAAAACATATGATACAAAATGTAGGCCTGTGACTCCAGCACCATCACTTTTCTTCTTGCTGTTTGCTTTTTAACATCTTCTGCCTGATGAAGAAGCCAATGGAGATTCAAAAGCTTGCATGTTGTATTTTGTGCATTTGATTATCATGTGTTTTCAAATTATTTCTGACTTATGGTGACCCTAAGGTGACCCTATCACAGGGTTATCTTGCATGTTGCTGGCGGGTATTATTCCTCATAATTTGCCGCCAATTCCACCAGGCAATTGCTACCCGGCTACATCCTGGCTCCCAAGCATGTTTCGGAAGCCATTTTTCCAAAATGGGAGCTTGCTGTTTGGAAAAATGACCTCCAAAGTGTACATGGGACCCGGGATGTAGCCAAGCTGAAATTGCCTGGTGGAATCAGTGGCAAATTACAAGTGGTAATACCTGCCAGCAAGCTACAACCTGACTGTATTCCGCTGGAGAGGATTCAGATTATTAGTCAGTGGGATAATCTCCTTAGTAAGTGCACAGCATTGTTCAGATGTATGCCCAACAGTTAGATGAACCCCAGAGCAAACCAAGTTTCATGCAACATACTTTCTTTCCTGTTTACTAAGAATTTGTGGCGTTGACAGAACAAGGCACATATCATGAAGTATTTTGTACACACAGCATGAATCTTGTACTCAGCAGGAGCGTTGCCTCGAGTTGAAATTATTTTGTTCACCATGACCTTTCTTTGTTTCTGAAAAACAACAACCCACCCACCCAAATAACTGCATTTGAAAATGAGGTCAAAATCAGAATAAATCACACACCAGACATGCCCAGGAAGGGGTCAGAGGTCTCCCATTCACTGATAGGTATTTCAGGTCTATTACATTGGAACTAACACAAGCTATCTATTTCTGAAGAATTAAGTATGGTTATTTTTTACATGTTAAAAATAATAATCTATGACTATTATTATTTTTTAAAATGTACAAATGTGAATATTTGATGTACATAACAATCAATTACTGTATGGGTTAGATTGATACTAGTATTAATTGCCATATTACATATTATGGCCATAGGCAGGATCACAATAGCACAATTACAAAACTTGACACATTGATGTATTTATTTACTTACTTGCTTGCTTGCTTGCTGTATTTCTCCCAGAGTGGGACCAAGGTGGCTCACAAAATGAATCACTTAAAATTTAACAATCAAAACTTGCAACAATTAAAATCATCACAATAAAAATATAAAATCATTTTTAAACACACAAAAGTTAAAAATAAAGCACATATACATCATAAAAAGTTTATCTGTGAACAATCACACATTAAAAGTCTGATTAAGCAAAAGGGACTTTACCTGCCAGGAAAAGGAGCGCAGAGACTAGCTTCATGTGAAGTGGAATTTCAAAGGCTGGGAGCAACCACCAAGAAGGCTCTCTCACATTTCCTCACCAAGTGAACCTTTGATGATGGCAGGATTAAGAGAAAGCCATTTCCTGTGGATCAGAA
This sequence comes from Sceloporus undulatus, assembly GCF_019175285.1. Taxonomy (NCBI): domain Eukaryota; kingdom Metazoa; phylum Chordata; class Lepidosauria; order Squamata; family Phrynosomatidae; genus Sceloporus; species Sceloporus undulatus. The sequence continues at coordinate 200,554,050 of NC_056522.1, forward strand.
GACTCTGGCAGATTTGTACACAGAAATACAGTCTTTTAGATAGTTCAGGCATAATCCATTTACAGTATAGGGCTTTATAAATCTTGCCCAGCACTTTGAATTATGCCCAGAACAAAACTGTTTCCAGTGAAGTTGTTTTGACAAGTTAATTAGATGCTTCTTATAAATGGACCCAATAAGCATTCTGGCTGCAACATTTTGGACCTGCAGAAGTCTCTGAACAGTTTCCAAAGAGAGCTCCATGTAACATGTTACAATAGTCCAAATGGCATGTAAGCAAGGTATGCCCACTGTAGCCAAATTTTATGTCTCAAGGAACATGTGTAGCTAGTGCAGCAGTTTTAGCTGTGCAAATGCAATCCTGCTTAAAACTGGACACCCAGGCTAAGAGTTGAGTTTATGAGTTCACCCAGGTTGTGCGCCTGAGATTTCAGGAGGAGTGTAACCCCACCCAACACAGGCTGAATCCCTATTCCCTGATCTGCCTTTTGACTGACTAGGAGCACTTTTGACTTCTCTGAATTAAGTTTCAATTTGTTTGCCCTCATGTAGTTCATTACAAACAACAGTTATTGGTTCAATACTGACATAGCTTCCTTGAATCAGATGAAAAAGAGAGATTTGGGTGTCATCAGCATATTGGTGACACTGAATGTCAAAATCCTGGATTACCTATTCCAGCAGCTTCATGTCATGTTAAACATTACTTGGAATGTTCCACTTTATCCAACAATATCTCGCCCATTCCGAGATTCTTGTATATAGTCCAAAACTCCAAACAGTAACACTTGGTAAACTGTGAAATCAACAATCAAAATAACAATACACATCACATTGGTGCAGTGCATTCAACTTTTTAAAGCACTTCACATGTAATATCTCATCATAATCCACACAATGACCCTGTAAGATTAATCAGTATCATTACCCACCATGTTGCAAACAGAGGCATAATGGTATTCAGTTCCATAGCCATATTAGTCTATTTTAGTATTAAAAAGATGTAAAAGAATTCTGTAGCACCTTTGATACTGACTGAGGAAAAAATACCATAAGATTTTGTGGACTCCAATCCACTTCATCAAATGCAGAGGGACAGGGAGAGACTTGCCTAAGACCACCTAGTGTGTTCATGGTGGAGGCAAGAAACGAACCAAGTACAGTTTTATTTGTATCATGCTCCTCTGTAACATTCCACAACCTTTTTGAAGCTTGATTATTTGAACTATAGAAGTTAGAAAGTATGTATTACTTGTCAAGATGGCTCCCCAAATAAAGAACTAAAGAATCATCCCTAACCCAAACTTTACTTAGTATATTTCATGACTTTGATGACAAATTAACAAGAGGTCAGTGTGATGACTTCAAGACAAATGAGAGCTTCTTCTCATTTATCAATAGATCTGATTTTGGGAACATTAGGAAGTCTCCCAGGCAATTTAAATAAATGAGGCAGTGCCAAATACCGTCGCTCATATAATTTCTCACATCTCATCTAATCTTTTCTACAACAATGTGGCAAAGAAATAGAATACCCAATTCTGCTGCAGACATATAACCAGAGATATTTTGGGAAAAGAATGTTACAGAAGGCCAATGAGGCATTATATCTAGAGAAGACTTCTCCAACCTGGTGTCCACCAGATATGTTGGACCTTTGTTAGACCTCTGGTATTCCAAATGTTTTCAGCTTCAGCCCTCAGAAGCCCCAAACAACAGAACCCAAAACCAGAAAGGGCTCCACATTTGTGTTAGATTGCAATTCTTATCATCCATTCTTCATGGTTTTGGCTGATAGACATAGTGATAGGAAATGTCTCAGAGGTATAATCTAATACATCTGGAAAGCAAGAATTTGGACATGATTGAGAAGTTATTCACTGACACACACATATACATTTAGCATGACTATACAGATAATCTCACTCACACATTCCAGGTTGTCCAATAAAATCCAAACAATGATACCTTTATTGGGACAACCAAAATCCACATGTTGCAAGCTTTCGAAGTCACACTGGCTTCTTCATCAGGCAAACAGGAGAAAGAAATTGAAGATGTTAGTCATAGGCCTGCATTATCTGTTTCTGGTCTTCGTTCAGATGGTAGGAAGGGCTGGCACCTCCATCTTTTTTGGCCATGTGGTCACTGGTAGGTTTTCAAATTCAAGGATATTTAATGTGCATTTGCAATTCAAAGAAGAAGTTTCCATGGAATGCAGCATGTCTCCTTCCTTTGTGAAGCCACAACCCACATTCTGGATTGGTTATTCACACTATTGAACTGCATCTATATGCATCTCTTTGAGTTCAGTTGCATACATTTTGAGGAAAGACTTAGGGAGCTAGGTATGTTTAGCCTGGAGAAAGGGGTGTCATATTGAGGAAGGAGCAAGCTTGTTTTCTTCTGCTCCAGAGACTGGAACATGGAACAATGGATGCAAGCTACAGAAAAAGAGATTCCACCTCAATATTAGGAGGAACTTCCTGACAGTAATGGCTGTTTGACAGTGGAACACACTCCCTCAGAGTGTAGTGGAGTCTCCTTCCTTGGAGATCTTTAAGCAGAGGCTGGATGGCCATCTGTCGGGGATGCTTTGACTGTGATTTCCTGCATGACAGGGTGATGGACTGGATAGCCCTTGTGGTCTCTTCCAACTTTATGATTGACTCAGCATTCAAGTAAAGATGGAGTTTATGATGTGAATGTGATTGAAGCACATTCAAAGAGTGCAGAGTTTTATCCCAGTTTATCTTAGGTCTATTCACATTGGTTATTCACACAACCAAGAATCTGAATCTTTTAGAAAACTGGGTGGGGGGGGAGGATCCAACTTCAGTTATCCTGGGTTACGTGGTTTTTTGGGCATACACCCCCCCTCAACTTTATTGGGTGCATTTGGGATACATGTGAGCAACAAAGATTCAACCCAGATTCTACCTGGATTATTTTCACCATCTGAATGACCCCGGAGCTACAGTGTTAGACTTTATTGAGACAGATGATAACATTCTCAGTTTGCCATGAGAAAATCTTCTCTCAACCTGCTACATAAGTATATTGTAAGGACATTTCAGCATGGTGCTTGGGCTTTGCAGGAAAAAAGGCTGGGGTACAAACTTCATAGAGCTATTTAGTTGAGCATGATTTTTCAGACTGACTCACAAATCATAGTAACATGAGAAAGTGATATATCAAGAGCCAATGACAGTGTATATTTATATTTATCACATGAGCATATGGTGTACAATAACATTAGTGAGATGTAGTAATGTTTACTATGGGTGGAAAGTTGCAATGTAGAATACAAGAGAGACAGAATAACATCCCCCCAAAAAGTGACAGGTATCACTTTGGAGAAGCGGAAGAGTGTAGGCTGCATTAATGAAAAATGCAATAGCCAAGAGCAATGGGAGCAAGTAGAAAGTGCAGAAATCTTCTGAAGCAACTCTTCTAAAAAGAAGTATAAGAAAGGTGTCCCAAAAACAGTAGGTCATACTCACTGATTGGTAATAAACAAACCTTGCATGATATAGCGTCTGTGTGGCCATCAATTTTACTTCATTGAAAGGAGATGAGGTAATAGCACCCTGATAGAAAAGATAAGTGGGAGTTCAAAAAGGAAAAGATTTAGAAATGTTTTGCCTGGATTATTCCTCAGTTGATGAGACTTCTCAGAGTTAATTTCATCATCGCACACTTCCATCAATCTAGCGTGTAATCCATTTCTGAAGTATTTATTGTCACATCACTATATCAAGTGTTTGAAAATTAAAGTTTTATCTGAAATAAATAGTTTCTCTTTGCACATCAAAACAAACATTAGCAACGGGGACAAGCAAATTTTCACAGATGCTATGCAAAGTTACCTGGGGAGGGGGATAATGAGAAACTTTTCCAATGCATTTTTCTATGTAACCCACCCACCCCCATTTTTAAGTAACAGCTGGCATCTTAGTGACTTTGTGGTTTTTAGTTGATGTCAAGTCAACTTTGACTTATATTGACCCTATGAATGAGAGGTCTCGAAGACACTGTCATCAACAGCCCTGCTCAGGTCTTACAAATTCGGGGCTGAGGCTTCCTTGATTCTGAAGAGTATTACACGCAGCTTTTAAACCACAATTCCCACAGGAAGGAAACAGCATCAGTGAGGCTGATCATATGACACCACTTCCCTCTTGTAGCTGACCCATTCCTGACCCACCCATGAATGAGTTGCCAGCTGCGCAATGCCACAGGTACAAAAAGCCATTCTTGGAGCATTCGTGCAATTGGCAGTCATGTGTTGACATTGTCTCCCCTCCATGCTTTCCCACCTCCTCCTTGCTTTTAAATTTTTATTTTCTTCTATTTTTTGCACAATTTTGGATCTCTGAAGCCTCCAGAGTTAATGAGTAAGGCATGATGGGTAAGGCATAAGGGAGGGAGGAGGAGGGCTTCAGGGAGAGGATGAGAAGGGAGCATGATGCAGGCAGCAGCCCCAGTCACACAAATGAAAAAAGTGTTGTGGTTGCTGCTCCAAAATATGCCATTTTATTTTGACTTGCGGGATTGCAACTCAAAAGGGACTGGTGTGATAATCACCCACGTCTATCCAACTGTAGTATGTTCTCCCTCTTTTCCTTCTGCCTTCCACTTTACCAAACATTATTATCATATCTAAAGAGTCATGTCATTTCCTGATATGTCCAAAGTATAATACTCACAATTTGGTCATTTCAGCTTCAGCATTTATTTGTCTTTTTGGCAGTCAAAAGAGGCGTCATAGAATCCTTCTCTAGGAGCACATTTCAAATGAATTGATTCTGTTCCTGTCGGCTTTTTCTCCTATCCAACTTTTACAACCTTATATGGAAGCCAGAAATATAAGGGCATGGATGATCTTGAGTTTGCTAATAACGGCATATGTTTCCACTTGAGGATCTTATCTAGCTCCTTCATAGCTGTCCTTCCAAGTCCTAGTCTTCTGATTTCATGAGTACAGCTTCAATTATTAATTATAATGAGCCAAGGTCGTCGATAAAGTCATTGACTATTTCCATGCCTTCATCATCCACTTTAAGTTATGTGCATGATCTGTGGTTATTTATTTTTTTAGTGATAAACTTAGTGATAAACTGTAACCCAACCTTTTCACTTTCTTCCTTGACTTTCCTTTCTTTATCCCTAGCCAATGGGAAATCATTTTGTTTATCCACATTTTATTCTTACAATGACCTCTTTTTCTTGGTATAGGTTACACATCAGGACAATCAATCAATGATGTGGCACACCAATTTCTTTTAGAGCAATCCCATTTTTAATGATCTAGACAATGTAAGGTTCTCCACTATGTGATAGTTCCTCTTGCTTTTCTGAACCCAGCATGAATCTGTAGCATTTCTTGCTCCATACATGGTAAAAGTATTTCTTGTAATCATTTGTCTTTCCTGTTGTTGTTGCTGTTGATAAGAGGGGGAGGGAGGGGAAAAGAGAGGCTCCAGATCTATTAGGCTTAATATTATAAATCTATTTTACCTGGTCTTTAAATTCTACAGCAATGTTCTGCAGGCTGCATTTTGGCATTATTAAAGATTTAGTGTGCGTTTTTATCTTTACTTTAATTTTTTTACATTAGCGGTTCATGGTCTGTGCCACAATCTGCTTCTGATCTTATTCTTGGAAATAAAAGTGTTCCTCTGTCTGCTGCTTCCAATTATATAGTCTATTAGATGTCTTTATAAGTTATCCAGTGACATACACAGTATACACAGTGATCTCTTGGGTTGCCTGAAGAATGTTTTTGCAGTCCTCAGATGAGGCCTCACAAAATTTCATAAGTTATTCTGCTGATTTGCTTCTTGATCTTAGGCTGGATTTTCCAACATTATTTCGTTCTACTGTTTTCCTGCTATTGCCTTCCAGTCTACTATGATTACAGTATTAACTTTTTTGGTGTGTGGTCATTTTCTTCCTGGACTCCATCACATAATCTTTCAATATCTTCTTCTTCTGCCTCTGCAGTTGGAGCATAAACTTGTACTATGATTATACTGATGGATTTTCCATGATGCCTTATTGATATTATTTTATCAGACTTTGTATTGTATCCTATCACTTACTCCATCGTGCCTCACTGTAAATCCCACCATTTTCCTTCTTTGATTTTCATTTCAAGTTTTATAGCTTACTTACCTCAAGTACTGAAATATGTATTTGTTTAATTTCTTATTTTAAAGTGTCTTATTTTAAAGATTATGTGATAGAGTCAAGGAGGAAAATGACCACACACCAAAAAAGTTAATAATCATAGTCTCACATTCCATGTTCTTGTTATATGCATTGTGCATCTTTGGACTTTCCTTTCACATCTGAATATATCAGCAGTTGAACATCATTTCAGTTGGAATCCAGTTGCATCACTAAACACAGCACTATTTGTGTTTTTCCTCTGCTCTTCCCCAGTTGGTGGCAGAATGCCTTTTGACTGAGAAGTCTCATCTTCTGGCACTATATCTAACTTCATTTTGGATTGTCATCATAAGGTTTTCATGGTGAGAATAATCCAGAAGTGTTTAATGGTTCCTCCTTTTGTACTAATTCCTGTAGAGTTAGCTAAAGTGTCACTAACTTTGTCTCTGAGAAATCCTCCACCAGTGTCACTACCTCCCCCCACTACGGCTGTTATCAGTAGTATCAATAGCTACTACTACTACTACCCAGTAGCTGTTAAGCATATTTACTCTGACTCCTCAGCAAAAGCATCTCTGATGTAGGAGACAGTGCCACCTCACAGGAGCACAAAATCCCACTACCACAGAATCATAGTGTCCTGGTGGAGTCAGTGACTTGTGATATCACAATTCACTTCTTTGGGGTGGCACAAATACATTCTGGCCATATAATGACCAAAATTTTCCCCAAAGCTCACTATGTAAGTCCATCCAACCACCCAACATAGTCAATTTCATGTTGTCAAGGAGCAAGGGGTCAGTGGAGACCTACCCAACTATTTTTCTTTATCTGGATGTACAGTAAGGATGTACCAAGGATCCCTGAAGGATGCTGTGACTATGTTGCAATGTATCCAGCTTAAGGAAAATTCATCACTGTTTGATGCATCATTGCTTAATCCCCTCCCCCCCACACACACACCCCAACAACATGGATATGGCTGTGCAGGGGGGCTGTACTGCTTACAAGGTGTGTCTGGGAGGGATAGCATTGGGAGAGGGGTAAGGGAATGTAGCTACATGATACATATGCATCTCCTGATATAGTATCTTGGCTGATACTTCCAATGTGAAATTACTCCATCGAAAGGGTACAGTCCAGCCAAATTCAGAATATGAAGGCTGTAAGCCTAGACTCCTTTAACTGAGATTCAAATTCAATAGAACTCATTTCTGAATATACATAGATAAGATTATAATTTGTTTCAATACAAGAGAGATAAACCCAAACTCAATGTATGCTTTAAAACAATAGGATCAAGCAATGCTAAACTTTGGATCAGTTTCATGGTCTGAATACTGCTAGCTCCTGCTAGAGTAAAAATCAAAGAAATTTACTTACAATGTAGGGTAGTATAGTATTTTGAGCATTAGACTACAACTCTGGAGACCAGGGTTCAATTCCCCACTTGGCCATGGAAACCCACTAGGTGACCTTGAGTGAGTCACATACTTTAGTCCTAGAAAACTCAATGATAGGTTAGTTTTAGAATTGCCACAAATCAGAAACAACTTGAAGGCACACAACAAGAACAACAAACTTACTATTTAACAATTGATTCAATGGAATTCGGGTCCATATCTTTAAATATCCATAACATTTCACAAAATTAAAATTTCTTACAATACCAATGAGTTCTGTGAAATTGTTGCTGTTATCACTATCTGTTTCCCCTGACTCATTACTTATTAGTGCTAACTAAGCTTGTTAAAATGTAATGTAAATCAAGATGTGTTTAAGAGCAATAGTTAAAGTATAGTATTATAGTATATTATAATATAAAGACAGAGCAAGTCTCAAGTCTCAAGCAGAAATTCACTCTCTTACACAATGCATGAAAATCCTTTGGCCTGGCAGATGTCTTGTATTGCCATTACTGGAATCTGTAGGCAGCATGGGGAATAATTATAGGGTTTGCCATTTGAAACATTTGGAAGGTCAGTCTCCCCCATCTCTGCTCTAAGACTGGAAAAACTATGGCACTCCAGACGTTGTTGGACCTGGTGACTGGCCATTCTACCTCTAGCTAACAGGAGTTGTAGTCCAACAACAAATGAAGGGACACAGTTTGACAAACTGTTGTCTAACATGCCCTGTCATTCAGAAAATAGTAAATATTGTGTGAGCATGAAACCTAAGTAGTTACGTTCATGAGGAACAGGTCTATCTATTGCTCTTAATCATGTATGCAACTCCCAAGCTCAGGGCAGTATCCTACTCAATACCAATTGCTGGGGAACAACAGCAAGGACAAGGTAATATCTTTTTGCTCTGCTAATGGGATTTCCAGATGGATGGTGTTTGGGGGGAAACAAGATGACATACCTAGGATTTGATCCAGAAAGGCTCTTGTTTTGTTTAAAGATAATTAACAGCATTCTGAGGAATCTCAGCTGATTGTGTCTTGTCTTTTTTTAGATTGTAAGCCTGAGGGCAGGGAAATGTCCAATTAACAAATTGGAAGCCTCTCTGATAGCCTTGGCTGAAGAGCGGGGTATAAATAAATATTATTATTATTATTAAATATAAGTATTCCTTAAATAGTCCAACAAATATTTCAGGTGCAGAAAAGTAGGAATGTCCTTCTTATTTTATTTAAGTGAAAACTGTGTAGCAATAAACCAACATGAAAACCAATGTTTAAGACCATCACTGGGGGAAGAATATATACCATCACCAAGACAGTTTAACAGCTGTCACTTTGCATTCACTGAAGGTTTACTGTTGATCATGCTGATCATGCCTTCAATTATTGCAGATCATGCCGTCAATTATTAGATAGTCCATGCCTTCTCCCACAAAAAATAAAATAAATAAAGATACTGGTTTTCAGAAATGCTTAGCAGTTCTTCTTGGCATGTCAGTGCCTGTGGGTCATGAGAGAATCACATACTGTATTAATTTTAAAAAATATTTCTATTGACTTTCACGTACATGAGTATGAAAAGAATCAAAGCACCATGACTTAAATTTAATACAATCACACTGATGTTGTTACTAAGATATTGTGTGGGGGTGTGTATACACCATACAGTCTATTCAATAATCATCTTCCATCTAATGCTTAATTGCGTTATCTAAATAACATTACTTAGGGCCTGAACAGACAGGCCAAAATAAAGCAGCTTTGGGCCACTTTGGAGGTGTGCTGTTTAAATGATGGACATATCCTAAGAGGCCAGAAACCATGCTGAAACTGTGTTCTGGTCCTTAGAATTGAAGTTCAGCTTTAGTGCATCTTCCAACCTCTTAGGACACTTGCATTGTTTGAACAGCACACCTCCAAAGTGGCCCTAAGCTGTTTTATTTTGGCCTGTCTGTTCAGGCCCATAATTTCTTATTATATTTTCCTTTTATACAATCAGCCATACATTTATTCTGCATCTTCAGTTGACCTCCTAGTTTCCAACACTGGAGTTATACTTTGCTATAGTTTGTATTGCCGATGTGTCTCAATTTCATTTCTGTTACCAACCCTAAAGTATTTAAATAAGTGAGTATTTTTGATAATAGAAATCTTATATATATGTATACACATTCACAACCATATTATACGTGTGTGTATTTTAACAATTACAATTATAATAAAGGAAATATCTTGCAATAATCTTATTGTCTTTATTACTTCCTTGTTCCTTTACATGTTTATATTCTTTCCAGTACCTTCCCACTGGTAGATTTATATTATTTCTTCTATCTTATTTCCTATTTTCCTCTATTGTTTCCCATAGAGTAGATATCTTTTTCCATTTATTATCACAGAATTGTGTTGACTTATTACTAAGATAGATAGTTAGTTTGTCCATCTCTGATATATCCATCAGTTTTAGGATCCATTTATCTATATTTGGGATTTGTTGATCTTTCCATTTCTTAGCATATATGATTCTAGCTGCAGTCACCATATATAGGAGTACTCATCCAAATTCTTTCTCTTTCTGGGAATCTAATCTAATTAACATATTTAGTAGATAAGTTAGTGGGAAGTTGATTTTTAATGTTTCTGTTAATATATATATATATATATATATATATATATATATATATATATCCCCAATATTTTTTGGCCTTCACACAGTGCCACCACAAATTGTAGAAGGTACCATTTTCTTGTCCACATTTCCAGCAATTGTTTTTTGTACTGCCATATATTTTAGCTTACTTAACTGGTGTTAAATACCATCTGTAGAAAAACTTGTAATAGTTTTCCTCAAAATCATTACTTCTGGTAAATGTGTCTCCATGCTTTAGTCCATTCCTCTAGATAACCAATATTTTGTGCCCAGCTTACCATGTTGTTCTACATACTGTATTAATGAGACCAGAATCTCTTAGAAAAAGCAAGCTTAAAAAGTGGACGCAGGCTTTTTTATTGTACAGCCTGATCCTAAGTCTAATAAGTCCCTAAGGCAGTGTCTGCATGGGCCAAATAACATTTCCTCTCCCCTTCGTCACAGCAATCAGTCCACACGACACAAGGTCCAGTGCCTGATCTAGTGAAAACTGTCGAGATGACATATGGTCTGTACAGCACAGTGGTACATCTCTTAGCTTCCGAGCACAGCACAAGGTGTTGGTTATTACCTACAAAGTCCTACATGGCCTGGGTCCAATCTACTTGAAAGAACGCCTCCTCCCATATAATCCTTCCCTACACTCCGATCCTCTGGGGAAAAAAATTTACATCCAAAAAAAACCCAGATTGGTGGTGACCTCCTTGAAGTCTTTCTCTGCTACAGCTCCTAAAGCTTGGAATGACCTGCCAGAAGAGATTCGCCAGTTATCCTCAATGGAGTTTTTTTTAAAAAAGTGACAAAAACCTTTCTCTTCTGGCAGGTCTTCCCTGAATGATAACTGCCCAGAACCGATTCTACTTGTCCTTCTTACTATATCTCCTCGTCATTCGAGGATTGTAGATTAACTTTGTAGTGTAGTATTGTTATATATTTTAATCATGTTTTATGTTAATTTTATAGTTTGGGAGGGAGTGTTGGGTCAGGGTTTTGTGGGTTTTATTGTTCTTATATTGTATATCATATAAACTCTGTTGTTACCTGCTTCGATCCCCAAACAGAAGAGGTGTAGTATTAATAATAATAATAATAATAATAATAATAATAATAATAATTACAACTGTGATATATTGCCCTTAACATGAATTTTTAAAACTCACCTTTTGCTCCAGCTCTTCCAAGAAAATCCCAAGCAATGGTGGATAGCTGTTTACACTGTGCTCCCTGTGCTGCCTGCTGCTGCCACTGCTGAGGCAAATCACTCCCTCTGAATTCAGAATGATTGAATGCCAGTGGCGGCTGATGCACAGCAGGGCAGACACCACTTTAGCATCAGTAACAAAAATGGTTGTTTATAGTGTGTTGAGGTGAATTAGAATGGTAAAATGGTTGGAGAGACCTTTCACACTAACACAATTATACACTAGTGGTTCAGTTCTAATGTCTGGCTATGTCCTATGGAAACCTGGGATATATCATTTAGTGAGGAGCTGCTGAAAATCTAAGTGTGGTGAGAGCATGTGTGTATGCATGTACCTTCAAGCGGCCTTTCGACTTATGGAGCCTTCATGAATTTCATACCCGAAACTCCTGTTATGTGGTTGCCATGTTCAGAGTCAACTGAAGTACATAGCAACGGACAAGCAAACAAACAACATGTGGTATTATATGTGGGGTGGGGGGGGACAGGATGGAAGGAGTGATTAATCTGTTCACAAGGGTAGTATTACAATTGTCACAATGGGTCACCAGATGGATACAACCTGCATTAAGTGTGTTTTTAAATATCTGTAAATGAAAAAATTTTTGCCCTGAACAAAGTAAGGGGCAGAATGATAATCTCTCAGAAACTCACATCAACTTTGTGTCTAGCCTTATGCGGCAGGGAGCATTCATCACCAATAAAAACAGTATTGGCACAGAGCGAAGGGACAGGTCAAAAGAAGGTCATAAGCACTTAACCTTCACACAGCAATCCATGTCCTCAGTCATCAACAATTTCATTAGACACAATGTCTCTGCCAGGGTAGAGTTTCTTTATATGTGTAATTAAAACCTGGCACACTCTCTCTGAAATATTTTAAACCTCTGCTTTTGTTTTTCCCTTTACAGTCTCACATGAGTGACTTTTAAAATGAACATTTGTGCTAGGAAAGAGAGACAGAAAAAAAAGATAGAGGGATTGTTTGTCACTCACTTTCTTCTGAGACTCGGCTCCTCATTCTACTTATGGGAAAATACTGACACAAATACTTGGTTTTGTCATCACTGTCAGCTAGTCATATCCAAAGGCAACATGTTGTATCCTATGAGGTTTTTTTTTTAATGGTCATGCTAGCTGAGGGATTTTGGAATTGTAACTTACCAAGTTCTGGATACTTAGAAGAAAAGGCTTGGCTACAACAGGTATCCAATCCTTATTAAATAGTGAATTCTCATTTGGCTGTTTTCCCCACAAACAATTTATAAATATAATAAGACTTATTTTTTCGGTTCACGCTTCTTTACAACTTTAATGTTATGTACCTCACCTCCTCCCTCTGTCATTTAATAAGAAAATGGCCTCGCATTCATTTATTTCATTTTTATCTTGCTGATTCAGAGGAAGGGGTATCAGAGGAATGCACATGTTTTCCACATTTGCAATTCTTCTGATTTCTTTTGCACATATGACATTTAATCTTATTGGATGTCAATACAGGTGAAAAGGGCCAGGATGAAATCGTGCTTGTGCTCGAATTGGAAAACTTTTTAATGAAAAATACTGGTGTGCGGATTGAGTGCCAAGAAGATTCAATGGATCAAAACCAAGTCTTCACACCTGTAAACCAGCAGGGCTGATCAGCAACCCGTCTGGAGTCTAACTACAATCATATTTCTCTACTGCTGTACAAAATGAATATGACACACTTTATGTCTTTATTTCAATGTTTTTAGAAGATTCCTTATAAGATAATATTAATATCAAGAATCATTAGAAGAACCTATGGGTGGGCTGTCAATGAAAATTACACACAACGAAAGTGAAACCATGCTAGTGTCCAGTAAACATAGATTTAGTTATGGCTCGCGCTCAGAACAAAATATAACACTCAGGCGAGGTAATGCTGAATGGAGGAAAAAAAGAATCAGCAAAGATCTGAACAATACCTGTAAAGCGGAAAGAAGGAGGCTTTCCAATCCAAAAATCAATATATAGCAGTCAGACCCCAGCCAAAAAATAAAGATAGAGGAGAAATTGCTGTTTTCCCTAGCAGTGTTATAATACAGTTGAGAATATATGCCATAAATTTTGATAAGGTTTGGAGGGGTTGGGTGAGAAGTGGGAGATGAGAAGAATTTTAAAACAATGGTGTGTGTGTGGTTTTGTGTGTGGTGTTGGTTTTTACTGTAGCCGATAATCCTATACTACATCCACCTTGTTTCCACCCTTGTTCCTTTCTTCCGCCTGATAAATAAAACTATCCTGTCGCCAAGCCATCTCTACAGTTTGAAACTTTTTGTGCCACAAAATATCACATATACTAGTTTTCTTATCAAAAACTCGATTAACAGTTCCTTTTCTTCCTTTCTCCTTTCCTTCGCTTTCTTTTTGAACAAACAGAAAATTCTGTTTTCTCCACTAAAAAAAACATGTGCAATTTTCGTATTAGAAGAACAATAAGTCTAATTTATGACATGTTCTTTCAACACATGAAGACTTTTTTCAGGGCAGGAAAGAAAATTCTAAAATACTTGTGTGCTTCCCTTGAGAATCGAGATTAGTGAAATTATGACCCAGACCTCCCTTACCCAGTGTATGTTACATTAAATCTACATACTAGCTAGTAGCAGCACATGTAGTGAACCATGAAGATGCATCAATGGGACACCAAGAAAGTGGTCCCTGTGTTCAACTGGCACTTCCTAGATGGTGTCAGGAAGCACAACAGGAACAAACCCAATGCTACTTGCTCCTGTTGTACATTGGTGTTTGTGTATTGTTCCCATTGCTATCATTAACTTTGCTGGCTGCCTATAGGAGTAACATAACAGCAGCCCTTGCTGGATACAGAAATTATGGAACTCTCGTTCTAATTCCCATAGACATAAGGTTATTTAGGAAGTGTATGTCCTCCAACAGATTCTGACCTACATTCCTAATGGGGACTTGGAGGGAACGTTGAAGGGTTGTGGGAGTACCGCTTTACTTCTTTTGCACGCTTGGGCAGGCAGGCCCCAGCAGAACATGCAAAAGGTAGGGCAATGCCTAAAACAATATACACAATTTAAATAATTGGACTGATTCCTAACTCTTAAAAAAATACTATTCAAATTTAAGGAGATAGAATGGTAAGGAGATGGGTGTGGTGGCTCTACAGTAAGATGCTGACTCTGAGATGCAAGGTTGGCAGGTCAGCAGGTGAGACCAAAGCACTGCATAGGGAGTGAGCTCTCATCACTAGTCCCAGCTTTGCACAACCTGGCGTTCAAAGGCATGTAAAAGTGCAAATAAATAAATAAGTACCACTTCAGTGAGAAAGTAACAGCATTCCATACAGTCATGCTGGCCACACGGCCACAGAATTGTCTTTGACAACACCGGCTCTTTTGGTTTAGTAACGGAGATGAATACGGCCCTCTTTCAGTCTGACACACACTTGACAATCAGACAAAGAGGAAACCTTTACCTTTACTTTAGGAAACAGAAAAGTCTCTCCTTCACTAGAAGCATTCCAGGCACTTAATGAACTTAAGAGTACTTCCTTCTTCCATGAATCTACAAGCAAATATAAATACTAAGCAGGTCCATTCCTAATGCTAGACAGATTTAGATAGTAGATTTTTGGGTGCCATGAAGAGTTAGCAAATTGTTATATGGATTTTTGTTGCCAGGGATGGGAAGTGGTCTTGTGAGATTGTGTGATTCTATTTTCAGAATAACTGTCTGGTAATTGGGCAGATGGACCCCGTTACTGCTGGCCTGGATAGCAAAATCGTTGTGATGCCTAGTCAGGTCTTCTGAAACAGTCAGTGTCACAGTAGCATACACTTCTTTTAAACTGCAATAGTTGAAAGTAATGGTGAAAAAAAACAAGCAGGAACCTAATCCCAACCAATGTTTATGTAGGCTGCCGTAAAGAAGTGGGAATACAAACACTAAATCCAAAGCACATCAAACACACTTCTGGCCATTCCAAGGCCACTAGAAAGCAGATTATGCCAAATGGGCCCATAATCAGGGGAGCCATGAGGCCTGCAAGACAAACAAAGCCTACACATCAAGGCCTATGCTGGCATACATGGGGCCTAGTAGGAGAACCTTGAGGCCCACAAATGCCAAATGTAGGCCACAGTGGAGACCTAATGGGGCCTACAGGGCCTGCAGAAACCAATTTGGGCCCCATGAGGCCTGTGGGGCCTACATGAGGCTGGACTGTTCTGTGGGCCCAGCTTCCCACAGCTACCCAAAAAAGTCTACAGAGCCTATAAAGCCTGCAGAGCTCACAGGGCTGAAGAAAGCTGTGGGCCCAGTTGCCCACACTACCAATCAAGGGCTACAATGCCCATGAAAGCCCAACTGCTCCATGAGGCCCTGGAAGCTCAGAGAAATCTCACCCGTACTGCCCTAACAACCACAACCCCCAAATGAAGTTTTTAAGAGCCGGAGATGCAGGTAGAACCAGTGGCATTGCCACCCTGTTGTCACTGGTGTGAGGAGGGGTGCCAGGAAGTGCACTCACCCCTTCCTCTCCTCCTTGCAAAGTGGGTAGCTGTAAGAGGGTGGTTGGAGCAGTGTACTTGCAAGTAGGAGCCCCTGTCACCACTCCTACCCAATAGATAGACTGCTGGCAGTTGTTCCCTACTTGAAAATAGACCACCACATGCCCTCCCTGGTGATTTCTGTGGGAAAACTGGTTTGGTCTAGGGAAGAGCTGCTCCTGCCCCCTTTGCTGGAAATCTTTGTCCACTGCCTCCGTCACCATTCCACCACAGCAGCGGTGGGCAAGGACCAAGCTTAGCAGCAATAGGAAGCCCAACAGGCCAGGCATGACTGGACAGTGGGAGCAGCCAGAACCGCAGCAGCCACTGCCAGACTGGACATGCTGGCTCAATGGGGAATCAGCAAGAAAGTGATGGCCAAGAAAGCCAGCAGAGAACAGCCACCGTCTGTCCAGGCTGACTCCCTGCCACGCCACTGTATCCCCCCCCCCACAGGAAGAGGACTGATTAGTGTCACCCCACTGTTTGATGCACCAAGGCGGAGGAACCACTGTACCACCCTATTGATGCAATGAGTAGCCAATCCTTGTGGTCCCTGCTCATTCTCCAATACTACTAAGTCAAATGCTGCTTTAAAGAGGGATGGGCAGAGCCAAATAAAGCCCGTGGGTCCTCCTATGATGCTCAACATATGATGCTGTGTGCCATGACCTTTAACAGTTCTCTCCTCCTCCTGGGCGCAACCAAATCAGTTCCCCCCAGCACCAGTACATGCGCGCAGTTGCAGAAATGGTTTTTTAAAAGTGCATTTTTAATATAAACTACTCAATCTTTAGTAAGAACTACCAGCTGGTGAACCTTGTTTGTGTTATGAGCTAATTATCTCAAGGTCTGAATTGTTTGTTTCTGCAACTCTTTTGCTTTAGTCTTTAAATAGATTGATATTTGCAAGCTGCACGGATAACTGTATTAGGGACAGTCAATAAATTATATGATCAATCAATATTGCAACCAAGAGAGCTTTAAGTTAAGAGGGGGAAAGATTTACAATAGATGTCAACTGAACTCTCTGAATGTATTTCAATGAGAACATACATGATTCCCCCAGTAATTTAAATCTTTGTAATACAATCCTCATTTCTATATCTACTATTCTACCTCAGTGGTAGCTGTGCTTCCTTTGTATTCAGTCTTCTCAGTGAATATAGTATTTCTTTTTTCTGGAACACCATAAGCCACAGTTCGTCCCTTTTGAAACATTATTAACAATTCTGTGTTTCAGTGGTTGCGGCAGGATGAAAATGAGCATATTTGGGTTCGCGTTTCATTAAGTTATCTGCAACCAATATGCACTGCCTTGATGCAGTTTGAAAGTGAACAGATGGGGTTTTATTTTTAGCTCCCATTAGTGCAGCCCATCAAACACATTTGCCTGATATACAATCAAAATATAACTTATACTCTCGCCTTTAAATATAGTTTTGCTGAGATTTTGAGCACCGAAATGGCAAAAAGAAGAATAAGTAGGAAATAAATACTTAATTATGATCACAACCCAGTTTATCACTGAAACTATATTGAAAGTGAATAGAGGCCCTTGGTATGATAGTACATATAAGGAAACTAGTGAGTTTTCAGGTCAATGTTTGTTTGTTGTTTGTTTGTTTTATTTATTTTTAAAATCATAGAATCATAGAGTTGAAAGGGACCACTAGGGCTATCCAGTCCAAACCCGCCATGCAGGAACCACACATCAAAGCACCCTGATGGATGGCCATCCAGCCCCTGCTAAGACCTCCAGGGAAGGAGGTTTGTTGTTTGTTTGTTTTTGTTTGTTTAAAAGGCATTTCAAAGGATATAATGGAAATATTTCCTAAAAGACTGTTGGGTAATTCTTCTGGTTTGTTGAGTAACTATAGTTTACAGAAGACTATTTATAGAGACTATCTGGAGCAAGGTAAGTGCTGCCCTTCTCATGGGAATGCTAAGCATTCAAATTTATTTCCTTGTGGCAATGTAATGGGATTGCAAGTGAAAATTCATCAATACATCAATAAACCTGTGTTGGCCTACTTATATTTTAGAATTGTTGGCATTCATGTACAACATTTGTCAGATTTTGGAAATTCTTCATTAAGAGTTATCCACAGCAAGGATCACCCAGTGGCAAAATACCACTGACTGCACCAGTGTTTACCCCATGTTTCCACCTAAAAAAAGATACTCAACAAGCAGAAGGAGCAGAAGGAGCAGCCAGAGGCCACTCCCATCCAAATCACGACTAGATCTGGGGGTCTCAAAAGCAGCTGCTGCCACAGTCCCAAACAGCTGCAAAAAGGACAATAAGAAACTGCTCCTTCTGCTGCCCCCGTTGGGCCACATTAGGAGCCCCACCATCCCCATGAGATCTTGGACATGAGACATGTGCACACCCCATTCCCAATCGCCCCAATGGCGGTCCTTTTGGGCAGACTGTTAGGCCTTGGTCTAATGGTGTTAAAACCAATGCCTTGGTAAACTGTCATCAGTTGATACTGTAACGTCCTCCTGGCTGGGCTTCCTCTTCTCACCTCCATCCTTTAATCTCTGTCCAGCATCAGCTGCACGCATTATCACTCCACCCACCACTCTGACCACATCTCTCTCTGTGTTGGCATCCCTTCACTGCTCCCCCTCCCTTTCCATTCAGTATAAGCTCCTGCTGTCAACTTTTAAAGCCCTCCATGGCTGGCCCCCTTACTTATCAGACCTTCTTTCTCCTCACCTTCCCACCAGGGCCTCCGTCTGGTAGTCAAGGTCCTGTCTCAGCCCAGGATTCCTCTGCCCCATCCCGGATTCCCCCTTTTCACTGCTGCCCCTCACTCCTGGAACCTTCTTCCCCCACAACAAACCATCACTTCTTTAACCACGCAAAACGGAGTGAAACCATCCTGTTCAAGAAGCCTTCCCAGGCATGGCATAATTGTAGCTTACTATTGATGTTCTTTTGGTGCCTGTTTATTAACCATTTCCTGTATGGCTATGTACTGTAATTATTATCCTACTGAGAGTAGTATTTTCCCTGGAAGAAGATAACCATCTATTATGAAGCCAAGCCCTCCCTCCAATCCATCTCCCTTGGTCCAGGCCTTGGAGGTAGAGAGGAACTGCTGGACCTCATCCCCTTTCCTCCCCACCATCCCTTCTCCTTTTGTGTCATGTCTTTTTAGATTGTAAGCCCGAGGGCAGGGAACCGTCTAACTAAAAAGATTGTATGTACAGCGCTGTGTAAATTACAGCGCTTCATAAATAAAGTTAATAATCTCATCACATCATTTATATCAACATGCAAACAGGGCAAGCAGCATCACCCACCGAGGGGTGGGACAGAAGAAAATGTGCTATACATGCAACATAGGACACTGCCCAATATGGAATTAACCATGTCCATCAAACCCAGGATTGTTTATACTAACTGGTAGCAGTTTTTAATCTTTCAGGCAGGTCCCCCCCCCCCCCCAGTATCTCAGAATGAACTGGGACCTTCTTCATACAAACCAAGGGCTTTACTGCGAGACTAGATGACCTTTCCTCATATTTTATAGTATAAGTTAAATTGAAAGCAGGTGGTATGGTATGTGAAATTGAAGGAATCCAAACAAAGGAACACATGAGAGAGGGGCTATCTGCTCACCCCTTTCCGCATGGCATTTCATAAAGCAGAATAACTGTTCTGTATAGGTGCTCTCAGATCAGGGTGTGATCTGCTGTCCCTGTTCTCTCATACAACCAGTGAAATTAAGATTGCCCTTATTAAGAATAATGGAAGCGAATTATGTAACTGGGTTAACAAACCGGTTACAGCTCCCCGTGAGCAGAGTTTCAGACATCACAAGCAACTAGGACTCTTCACCTCCCCCTTGAAAGGGGCAAAGGCTCCCCATTATAGGCAATTAAAGCAGGAACAAGAAAGCAACTTTCTGATTTTTCTAACCTTTTCTGACTGCCACTTCCACTGCTCTGCTCTGCTCTTCACTTTGAAATTTAGATCTCTTTGTCCCTTCCTATTGAATGGTCCTCTCATGGCCAGCTATTGGGAAAATTATCTTGAATTAGGGCTATCCAACACAATGCAGAAATTGTAAAAGTCTTTAGGTTTCTCACAGTTCAGATACAGGACAAAATGGTGCAAAGATGCTTAAACATCTAATCTCCTGGCCTAAAATATTTGGCTTCTCTCATCACTCTCTTACTTCGAAGGATACAAGAAAAGTTGAGAGAAGTTCTTATCTTCGGAATTAAAAAAGTTGAGAGAAGCTCTGTATCAGTGAAGCTCATGATACAAACTATGCTTTTATCAACTAACAAAGAGCAAAAGTAGGAAGGAAGATGTGTAAACCTCTTAAGAAATGTCCTTCACTTCTTGCAGCACTCTGCATACTTACTGAAAATCCATTCCCCATGTATCGCCTTGCAGATTTTTCTTCATATTGGGAGGTCTATTTCCAAAATGACATTCTGGCAAGCTAATGGAGCACATCAATGAAACAGTAGACTGTACAATCTTACAACACTGCTTGTGTGCATGCTTCATTGAAATAAATGTGGGCAGACTCTGAGCACTGCTTTGTAGATTACTCCACAGCAGTAGAAAAACACGGAGCCATTTCTCATTTCTCTGGGTTATTCCACCTGCAAGTCACATACTTCATCGGTTTTATGCAACACATTTCAGCAATAACAGCATTAGTAAAAAATGGCACACATTTTAAGTTGACATCTTAACTGTACAAAAAAAAAATGTCAGAAATTATCAGCAAGGACTTCTGATAACATCTTCGGTGTTACTGCTGTACAGAATAAAGTGTGTAACTTTTGTAATCACCACGCACACATTTTGAAATTTAATGGCACAACTAATCAAGAGAATATTGCTACTTTTCACAAACTATATTTGAAGATTTCTGCACTTTAACTCTCCTAGTATTCCACATCCAGTGTGATTTGAATGCTGGAAAATAAAATTCTGGGAGACCAGGTTTCAAATCCCCACTCAGCCACGTAAATCCATTGAGTGACCTTGTGCAACCCCTATCTTCTCAGTCTATTGGGAAGGCAATACCAAATCTTCTCTGAACAAATCTTGGCAAAAAACGCTGTAATAGGCTTGCCTTTGGATCACCATAAGTCAGAAATAACTTTAAAACACACAACAACACAAAAATGTAACATTATTTAATTTCACTCAAGAATATCCCTGGACTGCCTGGAAAGTTACACAAATGAGTTTCCCAATAGCTCTTTCTCCATGGCAGCTGGTGATCTCCATGTTTTGAGAGGTATAAATCTGTTCCAAGGTTATATCCAAACTTGAAAGGAGCAATCCAAGGTGCTGAACATATTTGAGGGCACCTTGGACTGCTCTTTTCAAGTTTATACAAAAATGCACAGAAAAGAATATAGTCAGCCCTCTCTATCCATGGATTTTTTTTATCCACAGATTCAAGCAGCCATAACTTGAATATATATATATATATATAGCTACATTAATATGAATATATATATATATCTTGGGTCCCATTATTGAGAGCAAAGGTGGTATATAAATGTGGTGGTGGTGGTGATGGTGGTTGGAATTCCAGACCACAGTTACAAATGTGTAACCTTGTAAACATAAGGTTACAAGTTTGAAACCAAGCCCTATGAGGAATGATCTAGGCAGCTAAGTATGTTTAGCTTGGAGAAGAAAAAACTGAAAGGGGACAAGGAGAAGTTGGACAAAGCTTGTTTTCTGCTGCTGCAGGGACTAGAATGTGAATTAATGGTTTCAAATTACAAGAACCAAGAGTCTTTCTTAAGCATTAGGAAGATCTTTATTGTAAAAGCTATTTAGCAATGCCTTGGAGGATTTTGGGCCCTCCTTTGGAGCTTTCTAAACAGAAGCTGGATGGCTATCTTTTGGGGATGCTTTAGTTGTATATTCCTGCACAGCAAGGGGTTGGACTACATGGCTTTTGTAGTTCCTTTCAATTCTATGATTTTATGGCTGAGTCAGACTATCCAAACATTTCATATAATATGAATCTTCTATTTGGAAAAGGATGGGTAGCTTAAAAGAAAGAGAATAGTAGCTCTTCCTTTAATTTTGTTTTGTTTTGTTTTTCAAGCTAAAACTTTGCAAAAATAAAAAATAAAAAGAAATACAAGCCTACTTGAAAATCACTGAGTTGTAGCCAGGCTGCAATGCAATATCAAAATGGTGTACTGAAAAGCTCTGAAACCGAGAAGTCTTTGAATGGAAAAAACTTCAGGGAAACAAAAGCCTGTTCCAGACTGCCAAAATAAAGCTGCTTGGGGTCTCTTTGGAGGTATGCTGTTTAAATGATGCATGCATCCGAAGAATCCAGAAGCTGCACCAAAGCTGCACTCCAGTGCTTAGGAATGGAGTGTGGCTTTGGCGCAACCTCTGGACTCTTAGGACCCATGCATCATTTAAACAGCATACCTCCAAAGAGACCCCAAGCAGCTTTATTTTGGCAGTCTGTAACAGGCCAAAATTTGCTCTTAATTATGCAAACCTATTTCTCATCTGGGACAACCTGCCTTCAATTGATACTGTGTTTTCTTAACTGACATGATGTGAGGAATTGGTATGGCAAGAATATGATAATTATATGTTATTCATGGGTTTGTGGTTTGGCAGAATTGAATATTGGTAACTAAACTGGCCGAAAATTAAATCTTGAGGTTTTAAAACTTATGGGAGAACTTATTTGAGCAAGATGTTACATCAGCCATGCTTTTCCTTTACATGGTGTTGTTAAAGTGCTGTTAACAGTTTTTTGGTGTGCATGTGTAGCTATAAAATATCCAACCACAATTAAATATTGAGGAAAAATAGAAGCTGTTCTATAAAATAAAAGAAAAGGTTAATAGACAAATATGATTAAAAATTGTAGAGATGTGAAAGGAATTACCAACGCCAATATAGAATGTATGCCAAAAAAAGGGGGGGGGGATTGAGGAAGGGAGAAAAAATAATTTATAAATCAAAATTATAACAGTACTTCATTTTTCATTGCAAATCTGTTCCACAATATGGTTAGTCCTTGTGTATGATTTTTCAGTATTGTATGGGAACTTCATTAGCATACTGTTAGTGAATTCTGATACCATTAAGACCAGGTTATTGTATCAGCACACACTTTTTGTTTGCTTTGGAGATCTGAGTTCTCTGCCAACCACACAATGATCAAAATCCCACACAAAACCCAGCTTATGAAGTAATGCAACAGCCATTACTGTGCCATGAGGTATCAGTGGGGGGGAGGGGGGTCAGCTTAGTTCTTTTCCTGTATCTGGATGCATTGCCATCTGCAGAAACCTCCCAAGAACTTCCAGAGGCCCCTGTGGATGACTGTTGTGGTGCATTCAGCTACAGGAAAAGAGCTAAATATGTCTTCTGTTCTTCCTTCTGTCCACTCTACAATGACATAAATGGCTGTGTTGTGGGGTTGTGTCATTGGAAAGGTGGGTTTGGCAGTAGCGCCAAAACACTTAGCTTAGAGATACAGCTACATCCCTAATGTATATCTCCTGCTGCAGGATCTCACCCTTTATATTTATTATTTTCACCTTATTTGAAGACGGGGGGAATAACATTGGGTGCTCTTCAGTTTCAGTAGGGAAGGGGACAAACAAGTCATGCTTACAGAACTCAAAACACAAAAAGTTAAAATGCAGATTCCATTATGCACAATCTTTAATGTGTGTATTTATGGCTTCTCACTGTCTTTCATACACACACACACACACACAAACTGTGGGGCTTCCAGTCTAGATGGGCACCACAGTATGGCTACCATTTTCTTGTCATCAAAACATCCAGGTATTGCTCTATGCCCCTGAAAGTGCAAATGTTATTTAAAGTCATAATAAGTTCAAGATTATGGTCCCATGTAGTTTCACCTTAAGTAATAGGTGATAAAGTGTCCATGGAGCTGGGAGACTCTGAGAGATTTAGTGCAAAAATTAACTTTTCCCAAGCCCTCATGTTAACCCAAAAGCTGGGGTTCCAGAGGGGCACCCACAAATAATATTTAATAGGGAAATGAATCTAGCTCAATTAGAAATATGCCTTGGCTTTGGCAATGTTCAGCCTGGGATCTTACCCTTTGTATAACAGTTCCAAACCACACAGAAGTCCAGAATAAATTCCAAATAGGGTTTTTTAGTTTTATTAGTGAAAGTACTGACACACATGCAAACACACACAAGAATTAACAAAGCAAGGGTGGGAGGAATAGTGACTTTGAAGGCTGCTAAGAGGTGATACTAGACCTTTCCTGAAGTGTAGCTCTAATTTCAGAACAGCTGCATTGGAAGTCGTTCAGTAGCTGCTGACAGAATGTGGATTGGTCAGCTCCCGAAGTGCCCAGCTGAAACCAAACACAGTGTCTGACCAGTTCCAAACTAGACCAAATTGCTAGTGTGTAGGCAGTGAGATTTATACTCAGAATCACATCCCAGGGTAGTATTCTTGGGAAGAATAGATTATCTCATTGACAAATGATTTTCCCAGAGGAAATGGTTAGGAGATGGAGAAAATATTCAAACAATTTGTGTGAATATCCCAAACAGAAGAAAACTATTTCTACTGAGGAACTAACTTTTGTTTGCATATGCACAGACATCTCAGGCCCCAAACCCATCATCACTCTCCAGAGAGAAAGGATTATATTAAGGTCAGTTTTGGGTGACCTCATTGTGGTGGGTGCTCTTATTTCCCCCTTGCTAAATTATGATCTGTGATCTTTCCACAGTGGAGGTGCCTCCTAGGCTACCCATCTCAGCACCCTTTTAATATTAAATTGATATCAAATATGAGAGGGGTGGGGTTTGATCCAGGGTACCACTAACTTGGGGATAACTAATGGTTAGGCCTTTAGAGTCAGTCTCTTATGGTGAATGAAGTTAATTGTTGTTTCTGTGTGTGATTACTTTGAGCCTAAGAAAGAAAAGAGACAGTACTGTCCAAAGACTTAAGAGGTTCATGGCAGATACTAGCTGAGACCCTACATCACGTTTGTGAGATATAAGGCTGCACTCATACAGTTATGTGGTGTTAGACCATTCTTCTGCTGAATATCACCATTATACACCACCAGTGGTCTATCTGCTCATGTGCCTCCTTATTTTCCCATTGTGCAATGAGGAAATGTACAATGGTTGTTTCTGCAATCCCAGTGAATAAAGTGGTAGAATGCACAGTTGCATGGCTCGAATCCTGTTGGTCTTTCTCAACTAGAACGGTCACATAATGAGTCAACAGGCAGGTAAACTATAGTTAATTCAATAGCTCTAATCTAGTTGAGACTAATAATAGGATTTAGGCCCATATCACATTTGTGGAATTCTGATTACATATAATCAAGAACTGAATATGTTTGTTGCACAACAGTGAGAAGACTGCAACCACACATATAAAGGAATATGTGCAAATGTATGGTATCAGCAGGATTCTGCTCATCATGTTTGGAGCCCAATCATGGGCTAGAGATCAAGGAAGCAATATGACATGTCCCAGAACTTCAGACATAGAGCAACAACACACAAAGAAATGCAGAAAGCAGCCTTACCTTTCATGCGTACAGGCAGGGTGAACAGATATCCTCCTTTTCCATGATATGTCCTATGGTTCAGCCTTCTGTCCAGGAGGAATTCCAAAATGTCCTGCATTTTGAGCATGACTAAGAAGCATGAATTTATATGAGTGTTGTTCGCTTTTATTTTGTAATGGCCTACATTTTCATTGAATACCCTCCATTTTGTGGTACCTTGTCCTCTTTTGTGGTTATGACACCTTGTCACCCTCTGTACAGGGACAAATTGTGTCAGTTTCCTCTGCAAATGGATGGCCAATTGTCCTCTTGTCTCCTCCTAAAATCTCCATAATAGTTTTTTTCCCCTTCCTACCAAACCTCCAGGCCCATGTAGAAGAGGAAGCTTGGATACATAAATTAATCATGTGTTTGCCTTAAGAAGGAGAGAGGCGTTAAGAATGTTTGTCTGTCTGCTATGTACTCCCTCACCTTAACATGCCTTTTTGCAACTATATGAATTTTGGAAGAAAAAAAGCATGCAGAGTTCCTTCAGTCATGTCTGGTCAAGACGTTCATGCTGGGCCTTTCTGTCACCTAGTTCCATGAAGCCAGATTTCAGCACCGTCACAAAGCTGCTGATAGTTCTTGTTACAGTGGCTGAAGCTCTGCTCCTGGACCCCCTGCAAAATGCATGCAGCTGCACTGAATATTCTGACATAATACTGTTGAATAATGTCAGCTTCTAAACTGGCAAGTGTCAATTAAAAGAACGAACAGGCATGGCTTTGCTATTTTTAAGACAGTTAGATCCTGGAGACTTGCATTGTGGGTTTCACTTTAATGAAAAGAGAAAGATATGTATTGCTGTCAGGAGCAGGTTTCCCTACCATTGCTAATATTAATTTATAGAGAAAGCAAGTGATCTAGTTGTCTCATTAACAATATTATATTCTATTACATTGCTGCACGCATTTATTATGACATCATTCGTTGCTTGCTTCCATACCAGAATTCTTTAGTGCTCCAGAGACATTGCTTTTCTGTAATTAGCAGGACATGGAATTAAAACAAAGGATCCACAAACAGTAGACTGGCCTATTATCTAACAACGCCCCATGGCCAAGATCCTTGCTGAACACTGTCTCACAGGTCCTGTTCAGCAAAGGTCTTTTCCAGTATTAAAGAAAACATTTCTGTTTACAGGTTCCCCATCTTTGTTCTTATTGCTCATTGTGCCTGGGAGATGAATGCTAAATCGCCTGTGAAATGTATCTTGAAGAGTTTGTCTTAATGACTTCAGTTTCAGTTTCTACTCCAGCAAAGTAGGCCGGGCTTTAATTACTATTATATCTTTTTAGAACAATTAATGTTCACATTTTAATAGCAGAATAGCACTGTTTTGCTATATGAATGAAAACAAAATAAACAGAAAAACTGATAATGATACAAACTAAGTAATCAAAGTTTCCCTTTCCCTGTTCCCTTTCCAAAACAGAAACTGATGTTGGGACATTTAAGATGCTTTATCTATGATCAACTGGTAGGAATAATACAAACAATACCCTCAAATAGAGAAGTTTTCATCATTTGTACCAGTGCCTTGAAAAGGCTCAACAGTAGATTGTTTGTTCATACTGAACATAAGGGGGAGGGGGACTTCTGAGAATGCTTCACCATCATATCTACATTGCAGAATATTTTATACTGAGCATGATACAGCAGGCTGCGTGAATATGAACTGAGTTCCTGTATGATAGAGTAGCTTCAACATAGCTGTACACAACTCCTTCACCACACTGAGCTATGTATGGACTTTCTTGCTTGGGACTCCAGATTGACAGATGGGACAAGATAGTGGACAGAACTTGAGAACTGTTACTTGTTTTTAAGATTAGAATCTCCCTGCCATCATACTTGCTACTTATAGGTTAAAATGTTTTAAAATATAAGTGTTAGAGAAAGTGAAACTAATAGGTTTATTACATGGGACTTGGAGAATGGGAATAGAATGGAAAGGGAGAAAAAAATGTATGTTATCACATGGGAGTATGCTGCCGATGCTGCCGGGAATCCCCAATCCATTCCCCAACTCTTCCACAGCAGTGGATTTTGAAGAATGATTCTGAACAGTTCTTCAAAATCGACTGCTGTGGAACAGTTGGGGAACGGATTGGAGACTCCCGGTAGCATCGGCAGCATTCTCCCGTGGGACAACATACGTTTCCCCCCTTTCCGTTCCATTCCATTCTGCTCCGTTCCTGTTCTCCAAGTGCTGTGCGATAAACTTATAACAAATGATCTCAGGGGAAAACCAGACTACTGCATCAAAGCAACAGCTCTTTCAACAGAAAGCCTCATTTATTTGGGGCTTATTGGATGATGTTTTTGAATCCACATGGACTTCTCCAGATGGCAGGGAGTGTAGAGATGATGAAGAAAGTTGTGTAGGCGATCAGGCCAATAAACATTCAAATCTAATAATGCTATAGACAACTGGCCAATGAGAAATAGCTCCCGTGTCTTTTCTCCCTATTTACTCAGGAGTTCTGGATGACTGCCTTTTCTTTTAAAAGACACATAGTTCTGAAAATCTTACTGTCCTAGTGTAAAGGCCTTTGCTTCTTACCCATACAGGGAAGAGGAGAAAGAAGAATGCCCTTATGTTTTGCTTCAGATTTTGCAAGAAAATCTGGAAAGCTCTATAGTGATGCTAGATGGCTGTTTACAGACACAACCCATTTTTCTGCCTAGTGCCACCAAGGAGTCATTCCCTCAGAGGTCACAATGAGGCACCCAACCATATAATCAATGCTGGGTGCCTTGTTTCTGACCTCAAAGGGAGCATCATGTCAGCAGAGGTGGCACCAAGCAGTACAGAAGGATGTGTGTGTAGATAGCTGCCAGGTGTTGCTATGTAGTGTGGAGATAATGGAGGGAAGCTGGAGTAACCTGGAACATTCTGGCTGGTGTAGATGAGCCCTTAGGTAGCAACCAAGAACTTCCTCAAAGTACCCAGATCTCAGAAATATATCTGTATTTTCAAACACCTGTCATATTTGCAGCTTATAGTTAAGATGTTGTTGTTGTGTATCTCCACATCATTTTTGACCTATAGGGACCCTAAGACGAATCTACCATAGGGTTTTCTTGGCAAATTTCTTCAGAGGGCATTTTCCATTGGTGTCCTCTGAGGCTGAGAGAGTGTGACTGGCCCAAGGTCATCCAGTAGGTTTTTATGCTCTAACTGGGAAGTGAACCCTGATCTCCAGAGTTGTAATCCAACACTCAAACCACTATGCCATGCTGATTCCCACCTAGGGGGAAAAACAACGTTTGGCATACATGTAATCATGCAATGGGTTGGATCCCAAATCTATCATGCTTTAAACAGAACTCTATTCAAAGGATCTAAAAAAACTGCCATCAGTGCTCATGGAAAGTACAGCCATTTTTGCACTGCTATTTTTTTTTCCAGTCAGGCATATTTGATTGGCTTTGTAGGTAGACAAAATCACTGCAAAACTTATTTGTCCAGAAAGGATAGTGAGACAAGAGCTATAGTCTTATGAAACCAACAGCAGCTGTTACGCATTGTTCAGTTATCAGAAAAAGGGGAAGGAAATTCAAAACCCATGAACTATATATTGATTGCTCATCTTAGATAGATATGTTCATGATGGCCTCTAAAGTTAGCAGCATTTAATCTGGCGTATTGCTGAACAACAAAGCCATAAAAAGACATAAGATGAATTAATTACTGCAAGCCTAAAACAAATGCTAGATCTTTGCCCAAAGATGTGGGGTAAGATTAGGTCTTAATTCAAAATAAAATAATAAATCATAACCCAGCTGACTTGAATTAATCTCAACCCTTGACTTCTTTGTCACCTCCATCCTTAAATTTTATCTGAACAATTACCATAAACCGTTTTTTTAAAAAGCTATCCACTCTAGTAGTTTCCCACTTCAATTTTACTTTATACAAATTCAAAACAACAGGAGATCAAAATCAATTGCAATTTAACAAGGCCTAGGTTTTTTTTTTTTAAATTCTGAAGAACTAATATTTATAGATTAATCTAATGTGTTACCTGAAAGATGTGTAATCATGGTGAGTTTTAAAAGCATCAGTGCTGATAGCCTAGTGTAGTGTTGTGTCCAGAAACCCAGCTAGAAGGGATTCATTGAATTAACTGCTGAATAATGACCCAACACTTATGTCAGTTCCATAAATTTAATGGATCTACTCTAATTGGAACTACTGATAGGATTCAGGCCATTATCAATATACTGAAATGAGAAGTGTGCTGGAAGTTATTCAAACAGAGATACTAAACGGCAAGTACTACATTAGATATTGGTCAGACACTAAATGAGGCCACCCGCCTCAGCGGGACGGCCCGGTTGCCGCTGGGGGATGCCCCCGCGGCGGGCAGCAGGCCCCTCATGGCTCGGGTGGCCCCAGAAGCCCCAGCGTGGGGCTGCTCAAGCCGTGATTGGCTCTGGGGGAGGGCGGGAGGCGGGACTTCTGCCTGCACCGCTGGGACTACAGGTCCCAGTGGGACCTGTGGGCAGAGGCACCCACAAATTGGGCGGCGTCATCTCATGGCGCCGCCCGCGATTGGTGAAGGCCGGGGGGCGGGTCCTGGCCCCCCATTGTCGGCCTCCCATTGGTTGGTGGGCCTATAAAAGGCCCACGAGGTGCGGGAGCCGGTGCCATTGGCGGAAGGCAGTCCCTGCCTTCAGCGGCGGTTGCATAGGTCTTGGATCTGGTGGGCGTGGTTTCCAGGGCTGCATAGCACTGGATTGGGAGTCCATCCGGACATGGAGGGTGGGGGCTGTGAGCGATGCGGTGTTGCCATTGCAGGGGCATCATCAGCACAGCTTCCCCCGTTGACAAGGGATAGTGACGCGTTGATGCGCATTGGCGGAGATGCGATCAATTGCCTGAGCGATCGTTGGAGCGTAAGCGTTAACCGAAAATCCCTTGCCATCCCGAAGCTTGGCCATGACCAAGAACCTTGGTTCATTCACTCAGCACTGGGCTGATGAATGACCGATCCAGCCCTCATGCATTGGAGCCAACCCTACATTTTGTGTTTGCTGTCTCTTGGTATGCTAATAAAGTTGTGGCCTTTCCTCCAACATGCGCTGTTATCATTTGTCCGCGGTGGTGTCCCTCTTAGGCAATTGACAGTTGGCCTCTGTATCGACAGATTCTGCACCCACAGATTCAACTATCCATGGGTTGAAAATATATTTTTTAAAAATCCCTAAAGCAAACCTTAATTTTGCCATTTTATATGAGGGATATCATTTTACCGTTGTTGTTGTTATTAGCTGCCCTGGCCTCAATCATGATTTATGGTGACCCTGAGGATGAGACATCTCCAAGAACTACCCTCCACTGCTCTGCTCAGGTCCTGCAAATTCATGCCCATGACATCCCTGATTGAGTCAATTCATCTGGCATGTGGTTTTCCTCTCCTGCTGCTCTCTACCTCTCCTTACATTATTGTCTCTTCTAGTGATCACTGCCTTCCCATTATGTGGCCAAAGTACAACAGATTCAATTTGTTTACCTTGGCTTCCAATGAGATTTCAGGCTTGATCTGTTCAAGGACCCATTTGTTTAACCTCAGCGCTCTTCTCCAGCACCAGATCTCAAAAGAAGTGATTTTCTTTCTGTCTGCTTTCTTTACTGTCCAGCTCTCACATCCATACATGGTGATGGGGAATGCAATGACTTGGACAATTCTAACTTTAGGGCTCAGTTGTATTCTTTCCTCTTCAGAATCTTTTCTAGTTCTTTCATAGCTGCCCTTCCCATTTCTTCTCTTCTTATTATTTCTTGACTTAAGTCACCCTTCTGATCTATGTTTGATCTCAGGTTCAGGTTCCATTTTACTGCACCATTGTGTACAATGGAACATGAACATCCACAGATTTTTGTATTCACTGGGAATCTTGAAACCAAACCCCAGGAGATATCAAGGGCCCACTGTATACATCATAGCTTGGTAAGCTGGTTGTTTGAACATCCCCAAAATGTTGGTGGAGGTCAGGGTTCCACCCAGACACTACCTAAAGCCATGCACATAAAAATGTGGATGTTTGGGACTTTGGCTACCAGCTTTGGCCAACACCCCCCCCCACCCCCACTCCCAAATGTATTGTATCTATTGGCACTTGTGAAGCCACTCTGAAAATGAAAAGAAGCCCTGTAAATTCAATACCCTCTAATGGTCACAAAAGAATAGCCATTACAACTTATACTAAGCACTGGCATAACACAGCTCTGTTATTAAGAATGGAATGGAGATGATTGAGAACTTGGCTTTTATACCAGATCTATGATCCACACAGTCCTTTTAAAAAATATAAACCACATTAGATTCAAATGAAATAAAACTGTTGTGTAATACGGTAACCAGCATTACTACAGATGCTGAATTCATGGCTTTCTGTCAAGCGCCATGAACATACTGCAATGTGAATTGCATGGATTAACAAGCTCTTGTGACCTTGGAGAGCTCTGATAGTAGGAGAACAATGCTGGAATGGTGCAGCATTAGTAAGAAGCAAAATGACCATTTTAAACAACATATTTGAAAGCCTGCATTAAATGGAGAAAAAACACTGAACTGAAAATTCCCCCAGCAATGACTAGAAATTAAACTGTAAATGAACTACATTTGTATCATTAAACACAATGAGTTCAGATTGCAAAGTTTACTCGTGAGGGGGAAAAAAGGATAGCAATTGCTTGTTAGTGCTTCAGACCTAATAATGATTTCCAAAAATTAAACAATTAAATAGGCCATAAGAAAGCAGTTAACAACCAGCATCACAATCTTTGGCTTAAATGGATGGGACAAGTAATATTGGAAGAAGGATTGTTCTTTTTCATCAATATGCAGATGCAGCATCATGCTCCTTCTCTTTATGCACTTCTCATGATGCATAGTACGTATCTGCCATTATATTTAATTGTACAGAGAGACATATAACACACTCCTGCTGAATGCAATAGGCCTGGCATAACTGCCAAGTTGAGTAAATTCTAATGACCCAAATCTGGTATTTTCTAATTGTACAAAATTCACCAATGAAGTTCTCCTAGGCTTGCCATTGACAAAATGAGATGGAACAAAACAAATGTATAGCTACAATGCTGACCACATTCAGATGTGAGTACAGTTATGTAAGACTGAGCTAGAAATAACCAAATGATTCTGCAGGACTCCAATGGCTACACAAGCAAGTAGTATAACCATATTGTGGAGTATCCTCCAACATCTCATGACCAAAAGTAGGAACATGCTATATACCAAGAATCAATTAGTGAGCCTCCACATTTGCTGAGGCTGAAGCCTGCTTTCTCTTTGCTCTGGAGCTGCTCATCCTCCATGGACATACAATCTAAGAATGTTCCTTCTGACAATTGTGCAAGTCTCACAACATGCCACAACATGCAGTTCAACATATACCTCAGCTGTTGTATTGTTCAAAAGGAATTTGTGAACTTGTGAACTTTGCACTGCATAGTATTTTGATGTTCATCTATGTACATACTTATGTATTCAATTCATTTATATTCCATCTTTCTCCCAGTAATTGGACTGAAGGCAGCAAACATGCATGTACATGTGTGTGTCAGAAATATGACTGCCATTTGTTTGCCACTTTGTTGCTTAACCTCTACAAATCTTTAATATAGGTCTAGACCTTGAAGAATGACAAAACAAGCAAATCACACCTTGATTTGTTTTAATAAAATATCCCTGCAAGGCAAAAATAGGGCTCATCCTATGGAAGCATTTGAAAATAAGAGTGTAACATTTAGTATTGGACCAGAGAAATCAAACTCCTTGCAGGGAAAGGCAGATGTATTCCAACATTTACAAATTCTTTCATGTTTGGGATGAGTTGGTGTTTTCTATTGGATATGAAAGCCAGACATTGATTGATTTATACATATGTGCCCAGAATTCTGAGTGCTTACTTCTGAAAAGAAAAATCTGAATTTGAATCCTTGTGTATTCAGTGCAGTTGGTGCTGATTTCAAGTTGACACCACTTCTTTCCTACCAGGCTCCATATATTTAACATCTATGTGACCAGGAGTTATAATATAGGACATTCAATGTTGGAAATAACTATACCCATTGAATTTGATCTGTGACAAATTGGGATAGTTTTGTTTCAGTTAATTTTGTAAGTATTTACTAAAATTTGCATTCTACTATTTTAAGGACGGAAAGAATGTGTGGTTTTAAAAATTTAAATGCAGGAAAAAGCAAAACTAACATATCTTTCCTATTCCTGACTTGGAACCAATCAATCTGACAAACAATTGCATCATGATCCTCAACTGTGTAGCCCTATGCTGTGTGGGCTGTGTGGAAATGTGTGGGCTGTCATATGTAACATCTCCATATCAAATTTTGGACAGCAGTGAAATTCCATAAATTTCAACAGCAACTAAGTTATCTTTAATGTTCATTTGCCAATACAATGACAAGACTGCCCAGGTGTAAAAACATTTAAATATTATTATTAATTGTTATCATTATTTATTTATGTGATTTGCTGATGTGAAAAGAATAACAAATCACAAATTTAATTTTCTTGTTTCATGTATTTGATGCTCTCTCTCTCTCTCTCTCTCTCTCTCTCTCTCTCTTAGCTAATAAAATCTGGGCTAGACAAAACAACTGTTAGATAAATTTGTAATTGGTTGACTGGCTAAACCCAAAGGGTGTTCAGCAAAGGCTTTATCCTGGAGAGTAGTGACCATTGGGGTGCCACAGGGTTCTGTCCTGGGCCCAGTGCTATTCAACATTTTTATCAATGACTTGGATGAAGGAATAGATGTCATGCTTATCAAATTTGCAGATGACTCTAAATTAGGAGGAGTAGCTAATACCCCAGAGGACAGAATCAAAATTCAAAATGACCTGAATAGATTAGAATGCCGGATCAAATTTTTTAAAAAAAATGAATGTCAATAATAATAATAATAATAATAATAAATTATTTATATATAGCCCGCCTTTCCTCAGATCAAGGCGGGTTACAAGAAATACAAGAAATGTATGTCAACAGGGAGAAATATAAGGTACTGCACTTAGGCAGAAAAAATGAAATGCACAGATATAGAATGAGAGATACCTAGTTTTACAAGACTACATGTAAAAGGGATTTAAGACTCCTAGTAGACCATAAGTTGAACATGAGTCAACACTGTGATGCAGCAGCTAAAAAGGCCAATGTGATTCTAGGCTGTATTAATAAAAGTAGTGTCTAGATCGAGGGAAGTAATAGTGTCACTCCATTCTGCTTTGGTCAGGCCTCACCTGTAATGATGTGTCCAGTTCTGGGCACCACAATTGAAAAAGGATGTTGAGAAGCTGAAGCGTGTCCAGAGGAGAGCAATGAAAATGGTGAAGGGTCTAAAAACCATGCTTTATGAGGAGAAACTTAGGGAGCTGGGAATGTTTAGCCTGGAGAAGAGATGGTTAAGAGGTAATATGATAGCCCTTTTTAAATATTTGAAGGGGTGTCATATTGAGGATGGAGCAAACTTGTTTTCTGTTGCTCCAAAGAATAGGACCTGAAACAATGAATGCAAGCTATAGGAAAAGAGATTCCACCTCAACATTAGGAGGAACTTCCTGACAGTAAGAGCTGTTCAACAGTAGAACACACTCTCATGGATTGTGGTGGAGTCTCCTTCTTTGGAGGTCTTTAAGCAGAGGGTGGATGGCCTTCTGACAGTGATGCTTTGATTGTGAGTTTCTGCATGGCAAGGGTTGGCCTGGGTGGCCCTTGTGGTCTCTTCCACCTCTATGATTCTACAATGTACTTGGCTGCCAGGACTCACTGGAATTCTCTCTCTGATTTACAGCTTTCTTGGCCTTGGACTGTTTTGACATTACATGCCTCTTGCTTCCACAGCTTCTGACTTTGGCACCCTGAATTCTTGTTTGAAGTTAAGAGGAGGACACTCATGATGCTGAGGTGTCTCATCAAATTTGGAGTCCAGGGATATTCAAGGCTTGGAGTTGTTAGATGAATCCATCTTGCTGGTAATCTAATCCAAGAAAGTAGATTAACATTCAGATTTCTAGTAATGGAGGTAAGGCTAGCTGCAAGCATTGGGACTAAAGCTAGTTCTCATCAACATGTTTCATTCTTTTCAGTGCGTTTATTCAAGATAGGATTTAGTCCAGTGTGTTTATAGCCACATTGCTCTATTAGACTAAAATTATTTTTTAAAATCAGAACATTGACAGCTTCAAAAATACTGGAATTCAATCAATCAGTCATCAGTCAATTAATATCCTGTCTCTCTCCCAAAGCTGAACGCATAGGGGCTTAAAACAAAATAACTGAAAGAATATATAGTATAGAATTTATTTATTAAATCAGGCCTTATACAGACCGGCCCCAAGGTCGGGTGCAGCATCTTGATGATGCACGCCTTGACTCCACCCCCAGGGTGCCACAGTGCTGTACACCACTCCAGACGGTGTGTGGCATCATGGCATGCCTCCAGCGCTGCATCCAGATGACACAATACCGAAGGGGTGCCATACAACCACACTGCTGTGGCTATGGCACCCTTTGAAGGGCAACTTTACTGCCCCCCAAAGGCCGGATTGGGGCCACAGCATGAGGTTGCTGTCATCCTGATCTGGCCAGAAAAGGGGTTCCATCCCGCCGCCCATTAGGAGCCATCTGTAGTGCCCCCGAGTCATTAATTTAAACCATTAAAACCACATCCAGCACAAAGTAGAAGACACAGTATGCCCAGTTAACATTCTCCTGTCCCAACCAGTTAAAAACTGAAGGTCTGTTTAAATAATAATAATAAAAAATGCTTGCCAGCATAATAAGACCAGGGAGGGGGCTAACTGAGCCTTTGTTTAGCAGCAGCCAGTGAGAAGGTTCTCTCCCATGTCTTTACCAAACTAGCTTCTGAAAAGTACTTACAGAAATCTACACACACACACATCCCACAAAGATTATAAGACTTAGACAGGCTCCTATATGGAAATATGGGCTTTCAGATAGTCTGCGCCTGAACTGCATAGGCATGAGACACCATAAGCAGCACTTTGAATTGTGTCTGGAAAGGGACCATGAGCCTGTGAAGCTGTTTCAACAAGAGAGTTATATACTCTCTATACCAAGGCTCTGTCAGCAATCTTGCATTTTTGACTCGCTGAAGTTTCCAGTTTCCAAAGGCAGTCACATGCAGCTTCTGCCCAGCCCTGAAACCTGAGCCTCCAGTGATCTGTTCAAGAATAAAAATTACAAAACAATCCATGTGCTTCATAGGACTTTTCTTCAGGTTGCCTGTTAAGCAAGCAAGCAAGCAAACAGACAAACAATATAAAATGAGGAGACATGGTAGAAAAGTCCCAGTATGAACTACAGTATAATTTCTGAAATACAAATGTAATTCAGATTTCAGAAATTTCTCTTTCATGATTTACAAGACTGTGTAAATGAGATGGAGATATACCATACAGCCGTCTCCCACACCAGGGCGTCCCCTGTGCAGGGAGCAGGACTTTAAGACAAAAGGGCCTGCTTCCAACTCCCTGCCCTGTGCAGCTTTACTCATGGGGCAGGGGCAGGGGGTGCTGGGCCCTCTCCCTCCCTGTCCTGCATGGCTTTACTCTGAACTAAAGCAGCACAGAACAGGGATGGGTGGATGCTGGGACCTCTCCTCCCTGCTGTGTGGCATGGTGTGTGGCAGGGAGGTGGGGGCATTCACTGGGTGTCAACCCCTCCTTGGTGTTACTCCCCCTTCAGTGGTGTCACCTAGAGCGGTCCCCCCACACACACACCCTAGTGATGCTACTGATACCATATAGACTTGGCCATAAAGCAAACTCATGCATAAGCTGAGGGCAGGTTTGGGGGCCAAAATTATGGATTTTGATATGACCTGTTGATTAGTTGAGGGTAAAATTTAGGAGCATGTAAAAAGGATCTAAAGGATGAAGCAAATGAAAACAATGCCAAAGAACTTTCAAAACTGCAGCAGGGATAACTGCAGCTGGATGGATGATATAGCTGAGTGGGATGAGTGCTTCCAGGAGAGATTGCACTCTTGTCATTTACCAGAGGATGGTTCTTTTGTCATGAGTTAAAGTACAGTGCTTACATTGACCCATGGATATGATGAGTCAGGCTTTTTGGTCAATTTTTTGATTCAAATTTCTAGACTTGTACATGAGTATATACAGTAGTTATCTGTGTGGCTCATATTACCAGTTTGTATTCCCACCTCAGAAAGAGTGAGCCCTGTTTCACTGCACATCAAGACTGTTCTACCCAAAATGAATGGCCATTTTCTTCATTCCACCTCTTTTCTATTTAGAAACTGAGAAATAGGCTGGGTAATTTCCAGCCTGAGGATTTCTACTAGTTAATGGAATAGTTTTCCAATTTGAAGATTAATACACCAATTTCCAACAGTCACTCTGGAATATCTACTACCAATGGAGAAATGTTCCTGCCACAACCTGCACAATGTTACAGCTTTTAGCTGGGTAAGCGCTTGTGCTAAGTATTTATCTAGTGGCAACAGCAAATTTTTAAGCTCAGTTCACAAAGGTGTTCAGCAATCACCAGATAAGACACAATAACTAACTTTTCAGACATATCAGCAGAAAACCTTGCTTGCTTACTTCCACAGAATCCTAAGTATGGTTAGGTCAAGCACCTTTTAAGTGAGAATGAATGCAATCATTGGCACCTTCTCATAAAAATCAATGGGAAGTTATGCCCAGATTGGGTTGGTATTTTCAATATTTCATAAATAATTTAATAAATTTATGAATTCTAACAAGCTGATAAGGATTACAATTATTTTGAGTGTAATACAGCCAAGGACTGGCAGATCTTAAGGCCATCAGTTTCACAATGGGAGAGTTATGTACATGTTTAAATTTCTCCCATTTAAATCAATGGGTCTGGAAATGTTTACGTATGCTGGATCATGCCCTCTGTTGTGTAGAAAAATTGCTGAAAACAGATGGCAATGTACTTAAAACAGAGAAGCGTCAAGGAAAAATAAATATAAATCAAGCTTAATTGAAATGGCTTTATGTTATTATATTAAAAAAGACTTCTCAGGCTCATTCATTATTTTTGACACAATGGGAGTTACAATGGTGTGAACCTTGGAAGCATAAGTCAACGTGACTTGCACTGTGAAATCTTCCCCTACACCCACCTCCTCCTACTCCATCTGATTAAATATTTTAAACCCCACATGCAGCTTCCCCAGTCCATCTGCATTTAATAAACTTTCCCATTTGTCACAGTGTGATGTATGTTTCATATAAAAGGTACATTTAACCTTTATTCTCTGAGCATGAAATTGAAGAAACTATACAACGTTTAGACTGCAACTGCTGTGCTTTGAGTGAGCACCAGATGCCTTAAGCAGTGTTCGACAATGTGCACTATTTAATAGCATAAATTTGTGGTTTTTTAAAGGTCAGAAGGGAGGAGGAAGAACAACACTCATTCCTTCAAAGTTAAGCATGCTGGATGGGTAAGCATTTCCCTCTTTTTGTTTGGTGCCTGTTTAAAAGCAAATTAGCTTGTTGAAGTTCATATGTAGTTCAGAGGCGGATATGTAGAGGGGCAGAGGTGAACCTTGGTTTTCAAGGCACAATGAAATGGCCCTTCTTCACAGACTATAAAATTCACTTCTACAAGTGAATTTTGCAATGGCCATCAATTTGTAGGAACGCTCCCCCAATATTTTTTTTAAATGGTTGAAATCCTAGTTTCTTGAGTCAGGAGATTCTGATGAGGAGAATCCTGAACTAATGGGAAACTTCACAGTTTGGAACTTATTCTGCACAATACTAGGTGCCAAAAAGTGTAGATCTGGCATGGAATAATTTCCCAGATACAGCATTTTCTGTGTGGGAAGCAGCATAGTATTATTTTCTTCACAGAAAATAAATCCTGAACTATGAATAGTCTTCAGAAATTACAGTTTTCAGACTTTTTCACAGTTGGAAGGAAACTACTACAATTATTCATTGCTTCTTTTGAGAACAAAATTATTGAACCATTGCATCCCTACCAACTTAGCTTTAAAAGGGGGTTAGATAAATTCATGGAGAATAAGTTTGTCAATAACTGGTAGTCATGATGTCTCTCCCACTGTCATAAGCAGGATGCTTCTTAATGCCACTTTGTGGAGGATATAAGCAAAGATATGTCACAGTGCACATGGCCTGCTTCTGGGTCTGTATAGCTATATTGATGGTTACCATGGATGAAGAATGCTGGTCTGGAAAAATCTTAGTCTGATCCAGAACATCTCTTCCTGTGCCTCCTCCACTTGTGCAGGAAATTAGAGAAGAGTTTTAAGGTGTTGTTGGTGTTGTTGTTGTTTTAGGACAGTGGTCGCCAAACTGTGCCCTTTAAGAGATTTTGGACTTCAGCTTCCAGAAACCTCAGACATGTTGGTCAATAGTCTGGGATTCTGGGAGCTAAAGTCCAAAATCCCTTATAGAGCACAGCTTTGGGGACCACTGTTTTAAGACATGATAGAGATGGTGTGAGAAGATTGCTGCTTCCCAAATGCCTACCTTCCAACTCAGCAGAGGTGAGGGTCAGATTGGCATGAAACCAAGGAAGTATGGGAGGGCTGGTTTGGACAACAATTGCTCCCAAGACATCTGGTTGCCAGCATATTTCCATTGCTTTTCTATGAACTCATTTCTGTCTCAGTCTTCTAGCTAAATTATGTTATGCAGAATCAACTACTCAGGATGGATAATGGATGACAAACAAAAGCCATTGAGATATGATCATTCTCATGTACAATTTTTGAAACCAGTTCCGTTTCCCCCCTATTTTGAATATGTATATGTGCATTTGCAAGGGGAAAAAAGGAAACTGGTTTCACAAGTTGTACATAACAATGATTGATGGAGAGAGGGGGGTTGATGTGTGTGTGTGTGTACACAATATATATTAAATAACACTATCAGAATTTGACCAGACCACTGAGTCTGGCCCTTCGGCTCCAGGTTGATTATTGCTGATGCATAGTAAAGCAATGCAAATCAATGGTGATTTCTTCTTTTATTACCAAAAGAGTAATAGGATATGTCTGTTCATGTAGAAATTTAAATATATTTTAACAAGGTTCCCACAAAGAAGGCAACAGAGCATAAAAATCATTCTGCCTTTTCAAATACTTTTATTCTTTAATTTTGCCCTGTCCTCTAATTACTAGTTGCCTTTGACAGAAATCATGATGCAGGAGTTAATCATTTTCTTATCAGAGATTTCACTGACATTTGGGGGAATGGAGCTTGATCCTTTGTTTAAACATTCTGTGCATTCCAAGTGCATTCATTATAGGGGGGATTTGGTTGACAGAGGCAAACAACATTTGTATTCATTTTAGAGTGCATTATAGCAACCTTCTATTCATTTTCAAAAGAAATGTTAAGTAGCCACCTACATATTATGAAGTTTCCCAAATAGCATATAAAACTGGAATATAATAAATTAGTCTTGCAAGTTAACACAGCATAATCTTCAGCACTGAGAAGGAACATGAAGTTTCTTCACTAATACAAACTTCCTGTGCTGTTTCTATGGATTTGCTGTACTCAGCCATAACTGTGGGGGGTGGGAGATAAGAAAAGTTCCTAAGAGTTGTGGGGAAAGGCACACAAAAGAGTCGCATTTTGTACACAAATAAAGATTGCTGCTCAAACAGATATGGTTTTACAAAAAGCTAGTTTCAAATTGCAACTG
Source organism: Sceloporus undulatus (assembly GCF_019175285.1). Taxonomy (NCBI): domain Eukaryota; kingdom Metazoa; phylum Chordata; class Lepidosauria; order Squamata; family Phrynosomatidae; genus Sceloporus; species Sceloporus undulatus. The sequence continues at coordinate 200,595,378 of NC_056522.1, forward strand.
AGGATGTTTTCTTTGTATTCTTGCTCACTGCTTACCAACTTGATTGTGTAGATTTTCCTCACCAATGACCCAATAAATGCAGTTGCCAAGGAGGTCGACAATAAAGACCATTACACAGAGGACTGGAAGGAAAGGCCACAATTTTATTAACTCAAAACAGCACTGAATAGGATTGGCACCAAAGCATGAGGTGTCATTAATCAACCCCAGGTTGATCGATAAACCGAATTGCTTGGTCAAACACCCTACTGTACCCAGGTAACCAGTAGAGTGGATGCTTTCTTTTTTGCCCCTAGTCACTGGGAGATGCTGAATCAATGTCGTCCCCGCAATGGCGACACCACATGCCCCCAGCACTCCTGGGTCCCCAAAGGACTCTCGATCCAGTGCTATGCAGCCCTGGAAACCACCCCGCCAGATCCAAGACCTATGCTAATGTCTCAAAAGTTATGACAGTGCAGACCCATATCCATAGGGAGGGAGGGCAGGCAGAGCCGAGCTAAAATGGTGCGGAGCGCCAGCGCCACGTGGCCCCTTATATAGGGCCAAGACCCAATCCTGGCCCAAGGAAGGAAGCAGGCACCTACCCCCAGGTCTCAACCAATCGGCTGTGATGCCCAATGCAGCGCAGCCAAACGGGTGCTACTTCTGCTTCTGTGGGATGCTGGAAAATGATGTCCCAGCACCGAGGAGCAGAAGTTCCAATCCTTTCCCCTTCAAGCAGCCAATCAGCTGCCTGGTCGGACCCCACAAGACATGCTGTGGCTCCACCAGGCAGCAGAAAGGGGCCGGCAACAGGGTCGGCTCAGTAAGTCGAGTGGCCCTATTTTACATTGTTACAGCCTCCACATGGAATATCACCATAAGGAAATGCTGAGGTGAGTGGAGTCCATGTGAGGGGTGTAATATATATAAATTCAGACTCTCTAGTCTCCATTCCAGCTAACAGAGCTTCCCTGAAGCTGCTCTGAATGAGAGATTATCACATGGGAAATCTGCGCTGTAACTGTCACCAACTGTCACGTTGGGACGCACCCACCCAACTACTTTCTCAGATGGCAGCCCGATGGGTCTTTTTTGATCCCACCACTTCCACCAATTATGTGAAGGTGAGACTCAAGCGCTATCAAATGTTTCCCAAAGCTAAAATATTTTTCTCAATCATATAGCATTTTAATGTGCTTCTGAAATCACTTCAGACATCTACTTGTTGAAATAAAGTAAGAAATGTCAACCTGGATCATTTCTGCAATGAGGATGCAGTCCTAATTCTTTTATTTCTGCTGCTGCTGCTGCTGCTGTTTCTTCCTTCTGTTCCTTCCTGACTTCCTGTTCCTCCTCCTCCTCCTCCTCCACTACATTGATGGGAGCACTTCTTGTGATGTAAGGAGAGTCCAGGAATGAACATGTATGGCGCAAGTTGACCTCAGTAAATCAGCCTGTAACATTATATTATATGACTCAATTTGAAAGTGACAAAAATGTAGTTTACTGTTTCAGGTGATTCACTTCAACAGCTTCATCTATAGAAGCAGCAACATCAATTTCAGATTCACTGTAATATTTAAAAAAAAAAGCTGACCTGTCTGCAAATTTCATATTGTGTATTGTATATGGAAGAGACACAGCTAATTAAGTCCACATGAAGATACTAGTCTCCCTCACCACACAAAATCTGGAATTATTTCTGTTTGCAGCATATAATGAATGTACACTGATTTAATGATGCCTCAGTGATTAATAGGAATAATGAACCGTAACACTGAATTATTAGCTCTCTGAATTTAAAAAAGATGTAATCTAACACTGAGCATTTAAAAGGGAGAAGCCGGTTAAGCTGCAGCAATGTTGCAAGTGAATGTAAAGAGGAAAGAGTGCTGGAACATGCTTGAAATCCCCCACAATGAATAGGTAAGGTGATACCTTTTATTAACTTATACAATAAAGCAAATATTAAAATCTCATTAGGTTCTTTCTCTCAAAAATAAAACCAGGAAGTGCAATAATCTTGGAACTGAAATTGGAAGTGGTGTGTCAACCAGGGTGAAAAGTTATATAACTATTACCATAGTTTCAGATAAAGAACATTTTAACAAGGGGTATTTAACATTTCAGAAAATGCCAGCAATACTAGCAATACTATAAACAGGAAGGATCCTCCTTCCAAGAAAGAAATGGTAGAGCAACCAGTGGCATCTGGTAGCTTCCATGTCAGTGGAGTGGTCAGTTTGCCCCAGGTTTAAGTCCAGACTTCTGCAGTTCCAAAATAGATTTAGCACCTTTGCACTACAATCTACCCATCTGTTAGGGAAGCTACTAGCTGACACTGCAGCCTACGGCACAATTCAACCCAATCTGTTTATCCTCATGAAAGGGGGATATGGGGTTCTCTAGATGTTATTGTACTACATTTTTTTAAAATAAAATATGCTACAGAATGGGTAAAGTGACCACTGGCACAGGAACTGGCTATTTCGTTCCTGCTGCTTCTTCTGCTCCCATGATTATTTAATCAATATTTATAGTGACTGCCACTATGATAAGAGCCCCCAGCAGTTTGCAACAGTTTTTGTTTTGTTTTGTTTTGTTTCTTAAAGAGGGCATTCAAACTCTGAGTTAAAGAAAATAAAACAGGGCTACAGCAAGAAAGGTTAAATAAAAGAAATGACTTAACAAGTCATGTAAATGTTTTCTCATTTTCCTCTCACACATGAGACAAGATCACTATATTTGCACTTTTTAAAAAACTTTTTTTCCATTTTAGTACTGTTTGTGAAAATTCAGTTTGCAAGAAAACATGGGGAGATTTCTGCCAAAAGCAACATTTTGCCCCAAAATGAATTTTTTGCAAAACGCAATGCTTGCAAAAGAATCAAAATGTGTAAGTTGGGGGAAAGGGAAGTAGCATTTCCACTCTTGTTCAGGGAGAAAAATCTCAAGGTGATTCAACCTTTTTTTAGTGGAGCATTTCAACATACCAACAGGTCTAATCTGCACTGCAGAAATAATGCAGTTTGACATTGCTTTAACAGTCATGGCTCAATGCTATGGAATTCTGGTATTTGTTGTGCTCTGAGATATTTAGCCTTCTCTGTCACAGTGCTCTGGTGTCACAACAAATCATTTCTTCTGTCTACCATTTCATATCACTTTCTTTCTCCTACCTTTTGTAACTCTCACCCCATATTTTTTTTTTAAAACCCTGTATTGAACATCATTTGAGAGGAGAACTTCTGTGTGTGGAGGGGGGAGGAGGATTAATACATTGTGAGAAACAGTTGCCAACTCTCAAGACTAGGACTGAAGCCTTAGTTTGTAATCTCCTATTCCAAGGCTAGGGAATCTGTGGCCCAGCAAAGATCACTCGAACAAAACCCTCCCATTCACTGATCTTGCCTTGCCCATTGCTGCTAATTGGATTTGGAACCCAAGAGCATCTGGATGAATGCCTCTCCTCCTCCACCACCCTTCCCTTTCTTCTTCTTCTTCTTCTTCTTCTTCTTCTTCTTCTTCTTCTTCTTGTGCACTTTTAAGCCATTTCCAGCTTATGGCAATCTTAGGGCAAACTTACTATGGGCTTTCTCAGCATGATTTGTTCAGAGGAGGTTCCCCTGAAGCCAAGAGTATGTAAGTTGCATAAGGGCACCCAGTGGGTTTCCATGACCAAGCTGGGAACTGAACTCTGATCTCAAGAGTTGTAGTCCAACACTCAAACCTCTACATCAGACTGGTTCTACTCAGATGGAATTAAGTCCCACTGAAATTATGTAGCTTACTTTAATGTATAAAGACATCATATTTTTCTCTAATTAGGAATCTATCTATAAACCATTCAGTAAAATTCCCTAGGTCAGTTGACAGAAAGAAAATCCAAAAACCCAAATCTGAGTTATTATAAAACTTGATCTAACTGGTTTGGATTAAACCATATTAGTTTAATAAGTAATTCTTTAATATCCTCAATAAAGGTTGTCCCACATTTTCCATTGTTCACTGTAAAAGGAGACAGAAAAGATACAGTAATGTACAACAATGCAACACTCAGTTTTATGATAGCACAACTTAAAAACAGTGCAAGGTGAGTTTAAAAGAAACAAAACAAAATTCCTCTCACTTTTATGTACAACTCCCACCAGAGTTTCTTGCCAATTTGTCAGCTATTATCTTTTGCTTTCAAGGTAATGACAGCCTGTCACTCTTTGTACAATCATCTCCAGCTTGGCTCATGAACATTATGAGTTCTTAATTTATTTTGCAAGGAACTAGAAGGATCTTTTTTTAAGAACACCAAAATGTCTTTAGTGGTGACTCATATAGTGATATCTGCTGACCTTGTAAAACTCAGCACTCTTCTGAAGGACAGAAAACACATGTTTAAACCAAACTTATCAAGAAATCAACAAGCTGCTATCACATTCCCTGAAACCCCAATGAAGGAAATTGTTTCCCACTGTTATTAAAGGTGAACTAAAACCAGAGTCAGATAAAGCAAGCAAGCAAGCAAAGCAAAGCAAGGAAAGGCAAGGAAAGGAGAGGAAAGGATGAGTCAAAGACACTGAAAAAAACTTGCTCAGATAATTTGATCCCGATCCCGATCATGTTGATTAGAAAGGGGAGATTTTCAAGGGATAACTGTTAGTCCTTTGCAACAAAGAACAAAAACTCTTGTGGCATCTTAAAGACTACACATTTTAGTTGGTATAGGCTTTCATGAGCTTCAGAATTAATGCAGTTTCACCCCACTTTAATTGCCATGGCTTAGTGCTCCTGAATTCTAGCATTTGTAGTTTGGTGAGATATTTAGCCTTCTCTGTCAGAGAGCTCTGGTACCACAACCAACTACAAAGCCCAGGATTTCATAAGATGGAACCATGGCAGTTAAAATGGTGTTGAACTGCATTAGTTTTATAGTGTGGCAGCAGCAATGGGCTCCAGTCCACTTCTCCATCTGAATCTCATATGCACACACATCCTTACATCTACATCTCTTTTTGAAGTGATATTTTTGTTTATTAGAAGCCAGGAAGCTACCAAAAGTAGAAAGCTTACCAAGCTTTTGAAGGGTTCAACTTGGTAGATCACAACCAACCAGACAGGCCTAATTCCAATTATTATGATCATCATCATCATCATCATCATCATCATCCTCATCATCCCACCTCTCCTATAAGATCGAGATGGCGTTATAACAATAAAAAGCCATACAATATATTAAAATAAATCTCACTATATATATATATAATCTACCAAGTTGAACCCTTCAAGTCTCACATACACACACACACATGCTTACCCCATCCCCTTCTGTTTCCTGACATCTGATGCTTATTGATGGCCACTGTTTGAGAAAGTAAAATTTTAAATCAGGAGAAAGAAAAAGAGTGAGAGAAAGAGAGAGAGAGAGGAAAAGAGAAAGAAACAGAGAATCGAACCATTTTTTTGTAGAAACTGCCTTAATCGTATCGGGAGGCACTGCTGCTTTACAGTCTTGATAAAGTAATGCAAAAAGACAATGTGGAAGCAATGCTGGGTAGTCAGACAGATTTTATACCTCCTGCAAGGGTTGTGTATAAAGGTAAACACTGATAGCTGTGCCCAGTCCTGAACATAAAGAGGCATGTATGCTGCCATTATTATCTGTACAAAGGAGAGGTGCATTGATGAGAGCTATGCAGGATATATCACTGTTTATTATGAAGGCAGGAGTCACCTTTCCACAGGGAGAGAATCTGACTGTTGTACCTCTAGGTGTTTAGGCAGGTGTAGGAAAAGTGTCTGTGTCCCCCCACCTCCCATGGTTCATTTCAATAGAAAACAGCATTTTCTACACAGGAAACAGCCTTTTCTCCTATTTCCTGCACAGATAATGCTGTTTCCTATGCACAACAGTTATGTGAGAATTTAGCACATTATCAGTCACAAGTTGTGAATTGGCTTTAAAATTTGTATGGATCTAAAAGATTTTCTCACAGTGGGAAGAAAATTTCTAAAATTGCTTGTTCTTCCTTTGAGAGGAAATCAGTGAAGAATTAAATCTCTAGTCAGTGAACTCTTCCAAAAGTTAATTGAAAGCCCCCTTTCTCATAATTTCTTGTTTGTGTCGCACTTTCTGAAGCAACAGAGGACTAATTGGCTCCATCCTTCCTGTTGTTGTTAACCACCCTCGAATCAATCCTGACCCACGGTGACACTGTGGATGAGGCACCTCTAAGACTCTGTGTCCTCCACCGCTCTGCAAATTTCTGTAGCTTCATACCTGTGGCATCCATAATAGTAGCATTTGTTAAAACATTTGAAGACCGCAATCACACTTCTGTATAGTCACCCCTCCACCATTTTTTTCCTGAAAAGACTTGGTCATCCAACCTGTGAATGCAATTCAGCCCAACCAAATTGGTCAGAGTATAGTGGTCTATTGTTGTTGCTGCTGCTGCTGCTGTGTGCCTCCAAGTAATTTTTTACTTATGAGGGCCCTAAGACAAACCTATCATAGGATTTCCTTGGCAGGTTTCTTCAGAGGAAGAAACAGAGAGAGTTTCTTGGGTGGAGAGAGGGTAATTTGCCCAAAGTCACTCAGTGGATTTTTGTGTTCAAGCAGGGATTTGAACCCTGTTCTCCAGAGCAATAGTCCAATACTCAACCCACTAGACCATACTGGCTCTCAGTGGTCTATAGGAGAAGACATTGTTTTACTAATAAGATTGTCAGTTGCCCTGAGCTCATATGAAGAAGCATGGATTAGAAATCAAATCAAATCAAGTCAAATCAAATCAATGATAGAAACATGATACAATTTGAGGAAGGTCATTGTCACTATAGCAAAAAGACAATTAAGCAAACGGAATCGAAACTGAGTGGGAACTTTTCAGAAAGTATTGTGGTAGACATTTTTTGTGACAACTTGCAGATTAATAACATTTATGTGATTGCTACTTTACAGCCATGAGCCAACTAAATGTCATAAAATAGCAATGACATTTCTGAAATTATGACAGCTTTCAGAAAGAGAATACATGTACTCTTACATATCAGCATGACCAGGTAAGTGAGCAATCACTTGGTTTCTAAATTTCCTATACCTGTGCATTTTTGATGTGCTAGATTTATTGGGGGGGACAATATTGGGGAGCCGGGGGGGTCACTGCTTTTCCACACACACAGCTCTACAAGCTAGGTGTGAGAGAAAGCTCCAAGGAGCTCTTTTAATAAGCAAAAAAAGCAAACAGCAGTTTGCTGGTGACATTGGTGGCATGATTTTGAGGATAGTATTTAAGAAGCCCAACAATGGCCATGAAACCATCTGTATGGTCCAAGGGACTCCTGCACTCCCAAAGGCACTCCAAGTCCCCCAAGAAAATATTAAACAAAAAGAATATGCTGTCCAAATCCAGTAGCAGACACACTGCAATTGATTGTAACACTTTGAAAGCACTTTAACAGCCATGGCTCAGTCTTGCAGGAATCCAGGTATTTGTAGGTTGGGGAGAAAATATATTTTCAGAGATATCCTTGCTGGCAGTATAGCAAAATACAAGAAAATCCAAAAGGTAAAGTTCATTCTTTCCCAAGAAGATTTAAAATTAAAGGTTATTCTGGAATTAAATATTATATAATGAATTTAATCTCTTCAATATTGAATGGATTTTAATTCTAAATTAATACAATAATATCTGATGCATTAGAATACTTTTTTTTAACAAGTAACAATTAATTCTTTGTAGATTTGGTGAAATTTTAGATCTTTCTCATGCACTCACTCACTCTTTTCCTCTCTAATAAATTATTACCCATAATTACATATTTACTTCATCTATTTTCTTGACATTATCAGATTTTAGCCATTAAAACATTCTACTAAGCTCTAGGGCTGATAACTATATTCAGGATGCCAGGTAACTTTGAGAAAACCCAAATCTTTGTGTTCTGTTGGGAATATAGATGCGTAGCTAAGGGTCAAACCAGTGAAGACTAGATTTAGATAGTGGTTATATCCTCCTCCTCCTCCTCCTCTTCTTAACTGCCCTCATGTGGGGCATCTCCAAGATCCCCTGTCCACTACTGCTCTGCTTAGGTCTTGTAACTTTAGGCCTTTAGCCTTCCCTGATTGAGTCTAGCTATCTCGTACATGGTCTTCCTCTCTTTCTACTATTTTCTACCTTTCCTAGCATTATTGTCTGTTCTAGTGAGTCATGCCTTCTCATGATGCAGCCAAAGTACAATAGCCTCAGTTTCATCATCTTGGTTTCCAGGGAGAGTTCAGGCTTTGTCTGTTCAAGGACCCATTTGTTTGTCTTTTTGGCTGTCCACTGTATCCTCAGCACTATTCTCCAGCACCACATTTCAAATGAGTTTATTTTCTTTCTGTCAGCTCTCTTCACTGTTCAACTTTCACAACCAAACATGGTGATGGGGAATATAATGGCTTGGCCGATTCTGACTTTAGTGCTCTGTTGTATATCTTTATACTTTAGGATCTTGTCTAGTTCTTTCATGGCTGCCCTTCCCATTCCTAGGGGCTCAACAGACCACCCGGAAGGAGTGGCACAATGCCACCCCTTTCCTAGCCGGATCGAGGCCGCAGCAACCTCATGTCGCAGCCCTGATCTCACCTTTCAAGGGTGCAAAAAAGAAGCCACAAAAAGTGGTTCCTTTTTGCACCCTCGAAAGGGCACTATAGCCATGTTGTTGTGGATATATGGCACTCCTTTGGTGCTGCATCATATGGCTGCAGTGCCAGAGGAGCACCATGATGCTGTGCACCATGTGGAGCAGCTCACAGCATCAGGGTACCCTGGGGGGGAAGGGTTGGGCATGTGTTGTGAGAATGCTACGCCTGACTCTGCCCCCATGCCAGCCTTAATGGCCTGTGTGTACAGGACCCTAGTCTTCTTCTTTCTTGACAACAATCTCTGTTCTTATCAGTGTTTGAACCAAGGTATGGGAACTCTCTATTTCCATTTCCTCGATGGCCAGAAGGAGGAGGAGCCTGTCTGCATAGATATCCGTCTACACCATCTCAACACAGAAAACACAACAACATCTCAACAAAATGCAGGCCTGTGACTAACATCATTTTTTTAAAAAAAAATCCCATTTCTAACACTTTTGCCTGATGAAGAAGCCAGTTGAGCTTCAAAAATTTGCATTATTTATTTTGTGCATTCTGAATAAAGGTTTAACTCTTTTGTGAATTTTGGATGTTATTGTACAGGTTTAGAAAGGTTGCTCTAAGGGAATATTCTGGAAGTGTCACTCCAGGAATTGTTTAAATGATATCTTTTCAAAGGGGCGGTGCAACAGCAGCAAACTATTGTATTGCTACATAATGTGACAGAAAATAGAAGGGTATGGTCAAATAATGTCCTAATGGCATGAGAGCTACACTCACCATTTAGTTGATTTAACAAAATTAGTTCTTCTTCAGCAGCCTCTGTCAGTATCAGCCACACTGAGAAATTAAATTTTTACAAGAGCTTGTTGAGTAGCAGATGTTATTTGGATAATACTGTGGCTTCATGTACCAGATTGCAATGCATGATCCAAGAATCCAGAGTACTATGTGTTTTCAAATACTTGGCACTTTCTGTGGTTGGAACAACAAAAGAATTCATATTGGACTCAATGTATGTTATAAAATTGTAAAGTATACATGGCTTTACAGAAAACTAGAGTTTTTATTGGAGTTCTTCAGGCTGTGTGGATTTTGTGATTATTAAATCGGGAAAATAGAGAGAGTTTGAGAGATTTCAACTGCATTTTACTTTGGCCAGTAGCATTCTCTGATTCCTCCAACATAGATTTTCTTTCCAATAAGACCATGGCCTCAATTTTAACCGTATACAACAAGTAAGATCCTAGATAAGAAAGGCTTCTATCATATGTATAAAAAGATACATTCAGCCTTTTCAGGGTGGGCAAATCAGGGATGGTGCCAAACTCTGTAGAGGGAGCTTCTTCCCTCCCAATAGAGTTTGCTACCGTGTTTGGAGTCATGCTGCCTCAGAGTATGGAGGAGTCTCCTTCTTCAGAGGTTTTTAAACAGAGACTGGATGGCCATATGTCAGGAGTACTTTGATTGTGTATTTCTGCACAGTAGAAGGTTGTACTGGATTTTCTTTGTGGTTCCTTCCAATTCTATAACTCTATGAGTCGATCACTCCTAGCTTCTCAATCTGGACCAGTCTCTTCCTCTCTCTTCAACTGAAATTGACTTTTTCACTTCTTATTCCTTAGTGAACTACTGCATTGTCATTGTTGTACTGCTGCATAAAATGATGGAAAACTGCAGGAAGGATTGAGTAAAAGGCTAATGACGTAGAAGCTAGAATGACCTTTCTGGTGTAGATAACCCTTCATATTCTGGTTACAATACTTTCTCTTCCTTCTGACTTTTAGGTCTTAGACTAAGAGAATTAATTAATCTTTTAAGTGTTGTAAGGTTTAAATCACAATTTTAAGTGTTAAGTTTCACTGACTGTATAATTATTTTAATCAGTCTTCATTCTTGCTAACTCAGTATAGTTAAGTGTGGTTGAATGCAATTAACCCTTTAAATCCTGTTAGGTTTTAATCAAGTATATAAAGAATATTCACATTTTTTCATCCTCAATGAGAAAGGGTTTTTCAACTTGTTTATTCATCCCATTCTCACCCTACTCCTCCAAAAGTCAACTGTTGTTCATCTTGTTCCATTTCTGTTATTTTTTGTGTGAAGAAAAAAATTATTTTGTGCAAAATGCAAAGTGTTTATCCTCTCTCTCAAGTACAAAAATTAATTTAAAAATGCATAAAACACCTAAAAGCACTCAAGTGTTTTCCCCCAGTGAAGAAAACATTTTTGAAATTGCTCATTCTCAGAAGCATAGTCTTCCATCATTTACATTTATTTGAATTACCCCTCATCCTAGTTATCTTTTAAGTGCTGGTAGGTTTGAGATTTGTTGTAAGTGCAAATATTGAGGGTGAGAGCATTCCAGAACCTTTTATCAAAGTGTAATATTTGTGGCACACCCATTCTTTGATCCAGGCCAGGTTTGCTAAAATGTCTTCATCTAAATGGAGAGAGTTCACTCATGTTTTCTCCTAGGGGGTCTGAGAAGGCTTATTTTGAAGAACCCTAGTCTTCTAAACACAACACAAAGAAAGTTTTTTGTGGGTTTTTCAGACTATGTGGCCATGTTCTAGCAGAGTTTATTCCTGATGTTTCTAGGTCAGCATTCTCTGAAGATACCAGCCACAGATGCTGGTGAAACATCAGGAATAAACTCTGCTAGAACATGCCCACATAGCCTGAAAACCCCAAAAAAACTATGGGTGCCGGCCATGAAAGCCCTTGACTTCACAACACAAAGAAAACTTTTTTTCCATGTGCCTTAGCTTTCATATTAATGATTTAAGTGTAAAAAAAATAGCAATGCTAAGGTTGAGCTTTTGGTTAAGTACGAAACAGGAGTCAGTCAGATGTTATATTATTTAGCAAGCTTTACCTTTAGGCTGTAGGATCAAGAAATGTGAAAAAGTAGTTCAAGAGGAAGTCACATAATTTCACCAGTTATGATACTAGTTCTAGCTATTTCACTTGCCACTTTTGTGGTACCAGATTTGTCAAATTCTCTTTTAGCTCAATTTCATTTTGCATTTCATCTTACCGCTACCAATGTATAGGCACATCCAAATTATTACCATACAGCCACCAAATGCATAGCTTTAATATATTGTATTAGTGACAGATCTGCTTTATTTGCACTCAGCAAGTGCAGCCACCAGGCAAACCTTTCCTTCCTAAATAATGCACTTTGTACATTTCCAGTATTTTGAATCTGTGTGAATCTGACAAAATCCTTCTTTGGACTGGCTAGGTTATTCACTAATGACTGCCATGTTCAAGTCACTAATAAACCAGATTCTATAGCAAATATTTAGGATTCCATTTCCCATTTGCTGCAATAGATAATGGCAATGAAAAATGTCAAAACTTTATGTTCCCTGTTCCACACCGTACCCCTTGAAATGTGCTTAGACTCAAGTTCTCTGTAGGTACAGCCAGCCAACACAGTGGTGATGGGTGATGGAAACAGTTGTCATAAATAAATAAATAAATAAATAAATAAATAAATAAAAATAAGCTTCCAAGATATGCTAGTGAGCATTGCTACTAACAATACTGGCTGGAAATTCTGGAACCTGCAATCCAGAAAATAATTTTTCCAAGCCCTAAAATAAGTTTATTGAGCATTTGGTATTTGCTCCTAAAGCCCAAATGGTTTCCAGGGTTTTGAGACAAAGGCTTGCACATGACTAACTGCAATGTTAATAGCATATGTTGGGGTTATTTCATAATAAGCAGAGATAGAACTATTCCTGAAGAATTCGCACATATGGGCTAAGACACAAGGGTGATAAATCCCTGCCTCCTGAGAATGGCACCTCATTTCAGGCATATGGAAAGAGAACAGCTTTCCATTTCAATAAACTGGGGAGAAATAAATAAACTAGGGACATGGGAAGGGAATATAAACCTTTTTTTTTCTATTCTATACACTAAAAGAAAACTTGGTATCCAAGTGTGGATTCTGCTGGGAAATGTAAAATTACAAAAAATCCTTATAGAGGAAAATCGCATTTGTGTGTGTGTCCCTAGAACAGTGAAATGATTAGCAGCAGCTAGTCATTCCCATGTTAATAGGTGTGCTATCTCTACTCCATGTTTTAGTCCAAACTTTCAAGTAATTATTCAAGATATGTATATGCCTATGGGTGTAGCCACACTGCAGAATTAAGTCTGACATCACTTTAACTGCCATAATATTATCCTACAGAATCCTAGGAACTGTAGTTTGGTGAGATATTCAGCCTGGTTTAGGTCAGAGAGCGCTGGTGTTTCACAAAACTACAAATCCCAGGATTCTGTAGGATAGCACCATGGTTCAAGTGGTGTCAAACTGCCTCAATTCTTCAATATGGCTACACCCTTGGTCAAGGACAGGTTTCTGTATCTGGATAGCTCCTTTACAGTTTGCACTAAAACCCAGTGTGGACTCATCACCCCATTGACCCAGAAACTAGACCCACTGCAAACACTGAGAAAGGAATACAATCTGTGGCGGGATATAGACTGCCCATTTGGGGTGTTCTGGCCCCGCCCCTTTCCCCAGAGTATCGGGGCTTCAGCGGCTACACCGGCAGCCGCTGAGGCCCCGATCCGCTGCTTTTCGGGTTGCGGGGAAGCGGCAAAACGCCGCTTCCTCGCAGCCAGAAAAGGGGTGTTCCTGGGGCTTCAAGCCCCAAGGACACCCCGCGGCGGCGGGGAGCAGAGAAAGGGGCTGCTTGGCCCCTTTCTCGTTTAGTCCGCTGGGCGCAGCCATCTGAAGGCTGCGCCCAGCGGACTAAACCCGGAAGGAGCTCCGAAATGGAGCTCCTTCCTGCTCCGTGTCCAGGGCGCACTAAGCGCCCTGGCACGGAGCTACTACGTCATGGACGCTCCGCCCCGTCTAGAGGCGGCGCGGCCATGACGTACTCACGCTGGCGACCGTGCGGAAGGGCCGCCGCCGTTTAGTGCGTGTTCGCCACGCACTAGGGTTAGGGCGGTGCGAAAGCACCGCCCTTTCGTAACCCTAGTGCGTGGCGAACACGCACTAAACTGCCGGTGTGTAACCGGCCTGTGTGGATAAAACACTAATTGATTCTTGCAGTCGGAGTGGGGCTGCAAAACCACACTGCAGCATTTTATTGCAGGGAGATGCCTTCATTTGCATTATGATAACCCACTTTCCCCACATATGGAGGGGCAAAGAGAAACTGAATATAGGGGAAATCCTTCAGTTGGACCTCTATATGCCTTAGCAGTGTATTATCCTCCACAGGATCCTTTTGGATTAGTGGTCAAATAAGCTTCTTAAAATAAGTCAACAAAGCAAGGGTGGAGATTCCAAAACCAGCAAAACACTGTTTGTGTTTTCTCTTCCTGCTTTCTAAGCCAGTCCTAATTAATAATGACAGAAACATGCTTAGATTAGGGAGTGTTTGTATGGCATAAGCTTTAAACAAAGTAGCCTCATGTTAATCAAGCAGAGCTATTAAATGATGGGATGCAGCTGAATGGCATCCTTGGTGCCAAACACAAGAGGAAAACAAAGTTGCATAATTGATTTCAAATTTTGGCCTTTGTAATTCGGCATTTCTTTTTGGCTAAGGTTATATACGAATTTTCAGACACACGTAGGGCTGCCAGGTTTTCAAAACAACACTACGGTCCAGTTGACATTGGCCAGGACATGAGAAGTAGGCCTATGTAAATCAACTCTTACAAGAGGAGAGCCTCTCCTGAGATTTCCAGGTTCCTGTGAGATCTCAGATCCTACAAAACCCATTTTAAAAGCTGAGATACACACACATGTGTAAAGAGGATCTACACATTCTATGATATTCACAAACCAATTTCAAGTACTATACATCCTTTAACAACCATATGGTGTGTTCAGGCCAAAAAATTAAAGTGTTCTCTATGCTAACTTTGTTAAGAACATTACATGATTTGAATAGTTACATACTCACACACACATCTGATGTAAATAAATAAATAAATGGTTTTTAGAGTCCATTTTATTTATTCAGATCTGGACCCAATTTGGCCTGGATCTGTCCATACCTAATCTGGAAACTGAATTTGAAGTGAGATTCATAATCTGGATTGCCAATCCTTGGCCTTGACTTGTACTGAGGAGGGGGGGGGGGAATGAAGAAAAAAAATGAATGGTACATCAAAAGAGTGAATTGACCCAGAGAAATTTGAGACATGTAACTGGGAGAGGGGGGTTGTCTACCAGACACCAGCACATTTTTATTTATTTTTTTAAAAAGTAAACATTTAAAAAACATGTTGAATGTTCATTCCTGGCAATTCATGCAGCTTTTGTCCTGGCAGTTCCCCCTGATTGTCAGGATTGTCCTATAACACCTCAAGATATTGAACCTCTTCATTTGAAGAACTGCATCAAAGAAGAACAAGCACAGAGGAGCATTAGGCACATAGCAGTGGTTGTTGGAGGTAGGCAGGAGTCAGACCATTAATCACCAAATACTTCTCACTTCTTGTCAGATTGGGAAGTACAGAATATCAGTCATCTAAGCCTGTTACAGTTTAACTAATGATCAGATAGGATTATGACATATGATATCTGAGGAAGAGGGTACTTTTGCTTTATTATACCAGCAGCCCAAATGGATCAATGATACTGCATTCGGAAGCAAATAGTGATGCGAGGATGTTTTACCAGGTGCCCAGCTTGTAATACTTACTTGAGCCCCTTCATTTGGTGATCATAGCTGGCTTTGGAAATGTCTCTCTCATGGCCCCATAGTACCCTCACCCCACGTCTTCCTTAGCTGCCTGAGTGAGTGAACCTTTTGAAAAGAAGGAGATACTGTAAACTGCTATTGCTAGGGGATTCTATGGCCTTTGGTTCTGCAAACGTTTGCTTTTGTTGTTGCTGCTGTTCTCAATGCAAAGAATGAAAAAAATGGAAAATGTTCTCTATGCTGAGCATGATCATTCAAGTTTTTGCACATTTATTAATGATTTTTCATACCTCAGAGCTAAATTGTTAAAAATAGATGAAACCTGTGCAAACTTTCACCTTTTTGGTTAAGAAAATGAGTACTTGTTTCTCCTACAGCTGACCATTTTCTTGTAGGCTGTCTCAATGAGTTCTAACACTTTTTCTTATCACAGTCAAGAAAATGTTAGACTACTGTTTACATCCCTAATTCTTGTCTAGCATGGTGCTAGATCTTACAGTGTCTGGGCAGTTTTCTATGTTGTTATATGGCAATTAATGTCTTCTTATTTTCTGACTACACAGAAAGCAGATATAACTGTCTCATACAATGCTCTGCTTTTTTCAATGTGATTTAGGGACTGTGCAGACTGGCATCTTTGGCCAGCCTGGGGGCAGAGTCAGGGCGTGGCATCTCTACGATACACACTCCAACTCTGCCCCAGGCTGGCTTGATGACACATGTCATACCACACAGAGCACAGCACCCCTCTGGAGCTGCATATTTTTGCGCTGTGGAAAGGAGAGATCGAGGTTGCAGTGTGTGGTTGCTGTGGCCCTGATCCAGTGCAGATAGAGGCAGCGGCAACCCCTTAGGGGTGGTCTGCACAGCCCCTTAGACTTCTTATCTAAAGATGTATGTATCTTTCGCAGTACATAATATGTTGACTGAACATCCTTGACAGTTTTCACAATAATTGTGAAGATGGTAACTTTTCAGTAAGTTTTGTTAAGCAGATTTAATTATTGCTTGTGGAATCAAATAGTCAATATAACAATCATGTTTGTTTTGCTTCATACTATTAATTTAAAAGGCAGTATAAGAACAGTTTGTCTGATTTGTGAACTGCATAAATGTGTTTGTTGACAAATGCACTAAAGTAATTACTTAAATGTATATGCACATGAACACACATGGAAGAATTAGGCAGATGATAAAAACGATTATCTTTATTTAAAATTAATCACAGTATGGGAAGGTTTGACTATTTAAAGACAGATTCATGAAAAGATTACTACTCAGACTAACAAGTGATTAAGCTAAGCTACCCAATAAGAAAAGATATTTGAAATTTTGGGAATTGTAAAAGACTCAAAGAGACTAAACTGAGATGGAAATGAATAACCACTCAGCTCCTCCCCAAAGCTCTGTCAATGATCTGCTACTGACACAGCTAAATCTAGCAAAGAAAGAGTTTTAGGAGATAAATATATAGCTCCCATGGCCTCACAAACTCTGTACCCAGAAGCCTGGGAAGGAAGTTCCAGAGTCTAAGGGCAGTTACCAAAAAGGCCCTATCTTGCACCCTCACCACTGTGCTTGTGATGGTGGTGGGATGAAGAGAAGGGCTTCTCCTGATCATCTCAGGGCCTCTCATGCAGAGAGATGCAGGGATGGAACAGACCACTCCTTTGGAGCGGCGTCCCACCACCCCTTTCCTTGGTGGATTGAGGCTACAGCAACCACATGCCGTGGCCCCGATCTGGTGTTTTTCTGGCCCCAAAAGAAGCGGCAAAATGCTGCTCCTTTTAGAGCCAGAAAAAGAACTTTGCCACTGTGGCGGCACTTTCCGGTGCTCTTTTTGGCATGTGTCATCTGAATGCCATGCCAAAGCAGCGTGATAACACCACCCACCATGTGGTCACATGATGTGACAGCAGCTTGGGGGTGGAGTTGGGGCATGTGTTATGCAGCCACCACACCACCCTGACATCAGCCCTTTTGGCCGGTGTGTTTAGCCCCACAGTCTGCCAAATAGGCTGGAACTGAGCTATATAGGACTTTATAGGTCATAACCAACATTGTGAATTGTGCCCAGAAAAAAAAACCTAGCAACCAGTGGAGCTGTTTCAACAAGAGCATAGTGTGATCTCTATAACCTGCTCCCATTAACAATCTGGCTGCAGCTCTTTGGATCAGCTGAAGTTTCTGAACACTCTTCAAAGGCAACCCCAAGTAGAGCATGTTACAGTAGACCAAATGGGATGTTACTAAGGCATGTACCACTGGGCCAGATCCTGCATCTCAAGGAGCAGGTGTAGTTGATTTTAGATGTGTAAAATCACTCCTGGCCACTTCAGAAATATGGACCTCCAGATTCAGAGATATGTTCAGGAGTACACTCAAATAGTGAACCTGTGTCTTCAGGGGGAGTATAACCCCATATAACACAGGCTGGATCCCTTTCCCCTGATCTGCCTACTGACTGATCAGGAGCACTTCTGTTTTGTCTGGATTACATTTCAATTTGTTTGCATTAATCCAGTCTATTACTGATGATATACACTAGTTTAGGACCAGGACAGATTGTTGGATAGTGCTGTCAATAAATCTGGATCCTTTCTTTCCTCTTCACATCATACTATCTTAGTATTTTCCTTACATGGTCATGTTAGAGACAAAAGTATCTGACTTTTTGTCACTTGTGTTTACTCTCCAGATCTCTGGAACAGTCTGAATTACTCCTGTACACAACATCTAAATAAAGGCAGATACATAGTCATATATGTTGAAATTAAAATAAGTATGGTGAGCAGGGAAGCAGGGATTTAAAATGAAGAATGGATTTTATGAAGTTGTAGAGTTTTTTTTAATGAATGCTTTTAATATATGCAATACTTGGATAATGCATTTTATCTACCATATGACACTTACTAGTTTACTACACTTCTCCCCCATAACTGATCATTTATTACTACAGAAAATTACTAATAATGTTCCATTTTGTAATTAGGTTGTTATAGATTGCCAGCTAGTGAACACTTAAAATGGTCATCATAAAGCTATACAGTTAAAATATAATAGCAGCATATATTAACAATCACTCATTGGCTAAAGACAGCAGGTGAATTTTTTAAAAAATGACTATCATGTGATACAAGAAAATGAGTGAACAGCAAGTAGTTTGTAATACAGCACACAATTAACCTGCTGTAATAGTAGTCCTAATTTTAGTGATATGTGAACTCAAGCAAAGGGTTGAGACAGCTTGGTACACAATACAGTATGGGTTTTTTTTAAATTTTATTTTTTGAAATCAATTTTGTCAAAAATTTGACAAAATGTGGCTTGGTGGTTGGGCTCTCTATGGCAAAATGTCATATATTCACAAATAACATATCTACGATTCAGAGAAAAGCACACCATCTCTATCCACACCAGTAGAATCTCTGCTGGAAAGTTCTAGTCCATTCTCCTGAATTATGTTTCCCAAAATACCCCAATGTTACCTTGGCATCTCCTAAGTGCTTCACCAGACTATACATACTAGACTGGAGGCAACAAGTTGAATGACACTGTAGAGTGTATAAGTGGGTAGTTCATTTATTCTCTTTTTGTTGTTGTTAATTGCTGTGAAGTTGACTTTGACTTATGGCAACCCTATGGATGAGAGACCTCCAAGTCACCCTATCATCAACAGTCCTGTTCAGGTCTTACAGACTCCTCTCCTGAATTATATTTCCCAAAATACCCCAATGTTACCTTGTCATTTTCTAAATATTTCACCAAACTGCATAGTAGGTGGGAGGCATCAATATTAAAGTTGTATGAAATGGTGTAATGTATAAATATGTAGTTGTTTTATTCTCTCTTTGTTATTGTCAATTACCATTAAGTTGGATGAGATACCTTCAGGTCACCCTATCATCAACAGTCCTGCTCAGGTTTTGCACATTCAGGGTTGTGGCTTCCCTAATTGAGTCTGACCATGCAGTGTTTCTCTTCAAAATAAGAAATTGTACCTAACCTATGGAGAATGCATTTTTAAAAGAAGAAGAAGAAGAAGAAGAAGAAGAAGAAGAAGAAGAAGCATGTAGTGTGTGTGTGTGTTTTCATCCAAACTTTTTTCTGTCTGTTATTGCAATACTTTTCTAGAGAGAAGCATTTACAGTGCAAAGTACTGTACCCGAGAGAATAACTTGCAGTAATAAACTATGGAAACCAAAGACATGAAATAATTTACAGTGGGCCCTTGGTATTCTCTGGGGTTTGGTTCTAGCACCCCCTATAAATACCAAAATCCATGGATCTTCAAGTTCCATTATATACAGTGGTGTAGTAAAATGGTGTCCCTTATATAAAATGGCAAACTCAAAATTTGCTTTTTGGAAGATACACACACACACACACACACACACACACATTCAAGCTGTGGATGGTTGAATCTGTTGATGCAGAATCTGTGGATATGGTGGGCTGACTATGGGTTGGAACAAACTGGCAAATATACTGGCTTCTCAGTGACATGGGGGCATAATGTACGCATGATGCATGCCCCCAAACTGGTAGGAAGCCGCTGTGAAGCTGCCTGACCATTTACATGGCAGTAGTTTTTCAGGGCTCCAGCAGAGTGGCATTTAGACACCACGTGGCATAGGAGCACTGAAAAGCTGTGGCGGTGGCAGAAAGGGTGCCCTTTTTCTGGTGCAAAAAGGAGCGGCATTTCCCCCCTGCTTTTTGCACTGGGAAAAAGCTGGATTGGGACCATGGTGTACAGTTGCCACAACCCTGATCTGGTGCTGAAAGGGGTGGTGTCACACTACCCCTTTGAGCCAGTCTGTTTCAGCGCTGTATCAACCGCCCTGAAAGGACAGGCTGAAGGTGTCCGTTTTAACTCCGGAGGGACGCCACAGCAGGCAAACCACATGGTGTCCCTCCGCAGTAAAAAGGACCCAGAAAAACCGGGTTCTTTTTAAGGCACCCAGCGCTCAACACAAGTGCACCATTGGTGCACCAGTGACATAAACGACACACCACGATTTTTGTATGCTGCACTTTGCTTACGTCATCATGGCAGCACCCATGTGGACGGGACGTTACCATGATGCCACTGCCGTTACACGCTAGGGTTCGGTGCGGGCGGTTACTGTGTGCTCCCAAACCTTAGTATCGGCGGCAACATGCCACTTTTGGCCCGTCTTTCCCAGGCCAAAGTTAGAGATAGACAAATGCTTATTTTTCAGAAGGGAGGTGGACTGAAAGATTCAAAGTGTCTGCCTCTTGCTTTGAGTGCATGTATGTTTGATTCCTAACCATGAAAACTATTAGAAAATGTTTATCATAGTAATTAGAATTTTGAGACACATTTTACATATAAGCACTCTTCTCCTGTGTGACTAGTAGATTTAACAAGGTGTACATATCACCCAGAACATGGTAGAGCAGCTGTGCTATTCTTTCTTTGGGGGCATACACTCTGTGTGTATTCAAAGTTCATTATGATTTCACTTGTGTTGATGGCTGAGTTTTTGCATGGAAAACAAGAATGAATCCAAGCAATTTTCTCTCCAAAGTATTTAGCAAATTCATCACAGCACTTTTCTGAGCGCTCCTCCTCAGCAGTTAAAGTTCTAGGATTCAACAGTCCTTTAACTACCCATAACAGCTGCAGTGGATGAGACTGAGCTGATGTAACAGAGGCAGCAAAGAATACAGTGGGCCCTTGGTATCTGCCGGGGTTTGGTTCCAGGACCCCCTGTGGATAACAAAATCCATGGATGTTCAAGTCCCATTAAATATAATGGCATAGCAAAATGGTGTCCCTTGTATAAAATGGAAAATCAAGGTTTGCTATTTGGAATTCATACTTTTAAAAAATATATTTTCAAGCCGTGGATGCTTGAATCTGTGGATAAAAAAATCCATGGATAAAAAGGGCCAACTGTAATTTCTTTGCTACTCTCATTGCAGCAAAGTAGGTTCTAAAATGAGCCTTAATCTGTGCATGGTTGAATTCATCTTGGGCCTTTCTCCATGATCATTCTTGTTGTCTACTCAAGCATTTCATTGCCCTGAGCTTCTCAGAAAGCCAAGGAACCTGTGCTCTGCACCCAAGTAAAAGATGCAGAAGATTAACCGTTATCAATTATGCTGGTCTATGACCGTAATAATGATGAACTGAACTGAACTGAACTCTGTCAGTTGCCCGGGTCATCTCCCTATTCCACAGATAAACATTAACAGAATCACCAACTCTAGCAGTTGTAAAATTCTCTGGATAATTCTGGAATCCTTCTGGACCCATTCGTCTCTGCAGAGGTTTGAAGGCCCAGCAAATCAAAACACTATCATGGTGGTCTTCTGTCCATGAGTGTGGAACATCCAATAGTTGAGAGTTAGCTTGTCTCTTATGGGACCAAGAAAGATCATAACTTTCCCTTTGTCTCACCATGCCTCATCCCACTCCCAGATTTAAAAACTTTAAAAAAAAATTCAATGTTCTTTCCTATATCCTGTAAGGGCTATAGAGGTCAATTTTGCCATGCCTGTGCATCCCCTGGTGGACCAAGAGAGATTTTTTAAAATCAGGAACTAAACCAGGAAACAACTTCTGGTTTACTTCCTGGTTTTAAAGGGGCTTCTTCTGGGTTAAGAACAAACCAGGAAAACACCCAAAAATATGGTGTAATTTCTCCTGGAATTTTTAGTTAAAAAACAAAAACAAACTTGAAATGTTTCACATGCCTATGCATGTATCCCAAGGGCTGCACTTTGTCCATCTCTGCTGTGTCTTGACTGAATACAGTAAATTGGGATTCAGGTTGCATCCACACTGCAAAAATAATCCAGTTTGACACCACTTCAACTGCCATGGTTCATTGTTATGGAGTTCTGGGAATTGGAGTTTTGTGAGACATTTAGCCTTCTCTGTCACAGAACTCTGGTGCCACAACAAACTACAATCCCTAGATGCAATGCTAGAGAAGAGTGCAGACAGCCCGAAAGACAAATGGATCCTTGAACAGAACAATCCTGAAATCTTCCTTCGGCCACATCATGAGAAGACAAGACTCACTCGAGAAGACAATAATGCTAGGAAATGTGGAGGGCAGTAGAAAGAGAGGAAGACCACATGCCAAATGGATAGACTTGATCAGAGAGGTCATAGGCCTAAATTTACAGGACCTAAGCAAATCAGTAAAGGACAAGGGAAGCCTGGAGATATCTCACCCATAAGATTGCCATGAGTCAAGAGCAGTTAACAACAACAATCTAATATCTGTTTGACCTACCATCAGGACTCCAAGCTTTAATTAAAAAAAAAAGTTTCTAGCCATTATGGGCCAGATTATAGGGCTAAATGTCAAGGCAGTCTTCTGTGAAATTGTTCTTCAAGAAACAAAGTCTACCTGTTTTTCAGGTATGAGTGAGAATGAGTGATGCAGGGGGCTGGAGTGATGCACCAAGAGGGCATGAGGTGAGACAAGGAAAAGGAGAGTAAATAGGGCAAATGACAGAGTCCAAGAAGCAAAAGAGGGGCTCACAGTGAGGGTATGAGGTGAGGAGATGGAAGGATGAGGAAAAGGAGGAGAGTCAGGCATGGGAGCAGTAAAATGTAAAAAGCAAGGGAGGGGTGCACTGCAAGGGTGCAAGGGGACACAAGGGAGGAAAAGAAGAGTGAGCAGTGCAAATGATGGAGAACAACAAGCAAAGCAGGGACTTATACAGAAAGTTTGCAAAGAGGTAGTTGTCACATGTAAATTGCATAACTGAGCTCCAAAATACACTGCAGAAATAAACCAGTTTGAGAAAGCTTTAACTGCCCTGGCTCAATGCTAGGGAATCCTGGGAATCATAGTTTATTGCCCAGAGCTCTCTGATGGAGAATGCTAAATGTCTCACAAAACTACACTTCCCAGAATTCCCTAGCACTGAGGCAGGGTAGTTAAAGTGGTCTTTATTTCCGCAGTGTGTTTTGGACCCAAGTGGAGATTTGAACATGGGAGTCTCCATTCCAAGTCCATTAGTGTGTAACAAACTAGTTGTGACTAAAATTTGGTATGAAGGTTGAAATATAGTGGAAGAAAAAATGTGACAATTAGTGTGATGGATTTTCATATTTAGAATGGTAATTAGAGTAATTTGCATAATTAGAATAATTTGCAAGTTGTGCATATTATATGACCAGATTTGAAGAAGTGGACTATGATAACCCTATTGGGTATATCTTGTCCAGTTAAGATCTCATCTAACCCAGTTAAGCTTTTGGAATCAGATAAGATCAGATGGGTTCCAATTGGCACAGCAGTGGTGTTTCCAACAAGGACTATGTATTTCTATTCTATTATTCCTTTGATACCAGGGCAAAGAAGTTCTAAATTTAAAATGAGGTAATAACCATCTCACTTTATATTCTACACAATTTGTTAATCATTGAATGAACAACACTGTGCTTGAGCCAGCCAATGGGAATTTTAACCTGATTAAATGTCCTCTTATGTTTTAATATTTTCAAATGGAATTTTCATGGCCTCTTCTACACACATATTGTTAATACAGTAACATCAAGAAAATCACCAGATATGAATAATAGCTCATCAATTGGTTGCTAAGCTCTTTTGACCTTGGGGGGAAAAAGCAGCAGCCTTTCAGATTAATTCAGCTACATTTCAGAAAGAAAACGAAATAAGCTATAAAATTGTTATGATCATGTTTGTCACATGCCAGAACCAAGGTTCGAAATACAGGCCAAATTATTGGCTTTTTATACATGATGTTGGCAACCTTTGACATCTCAATTAGAACCTGCAGGACCTGCTTCTAATAACACAAAAATCTCTACTTTTAACTATTCATATTTTATCTCTTGCATTGCTCTTCCACAGCATCATGCTGCAGTTTCATCTTCCAGCCAGTCCAAGACTGCGTTTCCTGTTGTACAGGAATACCGCAAAGTCCTTTAAAAGGTTTAGTTTCATCAGTCATTACAGTCTATCCCTGGAGATGAGAGGTGAGGGTTCAGTTTAACATTATATAGAGTTTGACATGGTTGAAATCAATGGCCCTCTGTTGAATGCCGGTGGGTGGGGGGGGTACCACAGTAAGGTAGAGTAGGTTGGTCACCTCAGGTAGCAGATGCTGGTTGGCATGGAAAGAGGGAATAGAAGGAGGGAACAGAGGCTGTCCAATTGAGATGGGGGATAACTTTGTGTTCTTGACCATTTGCCCTGTACCAGCCTATACTAGCCTATAGCCTGCAAGGTAGGTGGTGAATACTGTCCCATCATCAATGCTAAAGTAAGATCTAAAGTAAGTCTATGTATATCTCATCTTGTCATGCAGCAGCTCAGCTTGGGTCAGCTGTGGCCTCATAGATGGAAGAACAGAACAGCTGGTAGGAATTGTGGGGCAAGATGGTGCCTTTATTCATAGAAAGAAAACTAGCATATATACTCAACTATGAGTTGAGAAACTGATGCTCCAAAATTGCCCCTAAAATTTTGGGGTAGCCTTATAGAAGGGTCAATAGACCAGCAGTGCTTAAAAGGGTCCTAAAGCGAGCAATCCTGATGCCCCAATCTCCACTGAACTCCAATTCCTTCTCCTCTCCAGTCCATTTTGCAAGCCTTGGCTTCCTAGCAGAAAACCTCCCTGTTTAAAAGCATTTGCATCTCTCTCTGCTCCGTTTTGCAAGCCTTTGCTTCCTATGGGTAAATCTCCCCATTTAAAAACACTTACTTCTCCTTGCTCCATTTTGCAAGCTTCCTAAGTAAAACCTCTCTATTTAAATCCAATTCCTTCTCTTTTGCTCCCTTTTGCAAGACCTGGCTTCCCATGGAAAAACCTCTACATTTAAATCCACTTGCTTCCTTTCTCAATCCGATGTTAAAACCTCTCCTTTAGCACCTGAGAATTGGTTAGGAGAGGTCTAGAGAAGGAGGGATGAAAGTGGTATTTCCTCCTTTGCAAGGGTGAGAGAAAATGATAATTGACTTTATTTTTATTTTTCTCTCATCTTGGTCAAGCAGGAAATGTGTTGTGGCCTTTCCATATACTGATGTCACTTGTGGAAGGACATATTTATTATTGTGTTCTTTCATGTAATTTCCAGCTCATGAGGATCCTAAGGCAAGCCTTTCATGGGGTTTTCTTTGGTAAGATTTTTTTCAGAGAGGGTTTGTCATTCTTCTCCTCTAAGGCTGAGAAAACGTGTTATTTGCCCAAGCTAACCAAGTGCATTTCCATAACCAAGCAGGGTTTTGAACCCTGATCTCCCAGAGTTCTAGTCCAACACTCAAACCACAACAACCACACTGGCTCTCTAAACATCTCTAAAGAGAAGAAAAGATTACCATTTCAATTCCCAGAGGTACTGGTTTATCTTTATTTGTTTACAATTTTGCTTAGTCTTTTTTGGCAGATTTTTCTATACTTATTTCTATACTTATTTTTCTATTCTTAGATCTTGGAATGGTGGAAAAGTTTAAATAAAGTGTTATATATATCTTATTCACTTTTATCCTGAGAATTTTTTCAACAGTATAAAAGCTTTAATCTATTATTCCTTTAATGCTTCCATTTCTTAACATTGTTCTAGCCATTTAATTGAAAACACAGAAGAGAGAGACATCTTTCATTAATTTATATAATCACAATGAGACAATTTAGCAAAATTATTATCAGTATCGACCTGTTCATGGTCTAGTACCAATCCACTATTACTTTGTCTAAAATGTTATGCTGCTGTTAGTACTGAAAGGCCTTACAAATTATATTGATTCAACTAAAGAACACAGAGAACTAAGTTATTCATTACTAACATAATGCTCAAAGAGAAATAAATTGATCAAGGGCCATGAAACAATAATTCGTTGCTGAATGTTCCCAACACATTTGTCATTTTATTTAAGATGTATATGCTATGAGCTGGTCACAAATCAACCTCCTTGCCGCTAACAAATAAACCATTTTTAAACTTCCAAACAATCTACAAGTTTAAAACATCACAGATCAGCCTCCAGAGTATATCCTTGTTTGCCAGTCACTTAACAGGAAGGAAGGAAGGAAGGAAGGAAGGAAGGAAGGAAGGAAGGAAGGAAGGAAATGACTTCCTCAAAAAACAGAAATACTTTACCA
>NC_056522.1:200621799-200637641 GCF_019175285.1 Sceloporus undulatus
AAACCCTGTCAAGATTTCTCCCTGGGCTGTGTGTGCAACAGAGAGAGACCCACTACAGAGAAAGTTGTGATCCCTTGTTGTCAACCACTTTACCCCAAAAAGCACCAGGGAACAGAAGCAGCCCAAAGCTCTCCGAGATGGTTCCATATGGGACCACTTCATTAGAGACATTTATGTTCCCTTAGGACAGACTGTTTAGTGTTTTGATCTGAGCTCAGAAATTAATGGACGTCTGAACAGCTTTCCAAACACAGGTGCAATATGTCCCAGTTCTTCCCAATTATTATTTGGAAATCTTCATGCCAGAGCCTCATTGTTTTCAATGTTCCTTCAGCAGATGCATTTTAAGGAGGAAGGAAATCCAGACTAAGTCTCTTCTTGCACCCTTCTGCTACACCCAAGAGCAACAGTTTAAACCACTATACCTGATTAAAGTTCATGGGAGACTTTCTCTGGGAATTTCTTAACTCCCCCATAATAGCAAAACCAAACATATCCTCTGTCCTTCAAACCTAATCTGAACCCTATCCAAACTGTACAATTATAGTATTTGGATACCAATCCAGCTGCCATGCCTCCATCCTGTGTAATCTTGGATTTGTTTGATGGGGTACTTAAAATTCTTTACTGGAGGGGTTAATTCATTCCCCTGAACTACAGCACTAGTGTTTTGTTTTTGTATTATGTGTAATCCATAAAACAAAAACAAAACACTAGTGCTGTAGTTCAGGGGAATGAATTAACCCCTCCAGTAAAGAATTTTAAGTACCCCATCAAACAAAAAATCCAAGATTGCACAGGATTTCTTAAAGTGTTGAGTCATCCTTTCTTATGGAGACTGAGGAGAAACTGTGCTTGATACATCACTATCATATGGTTTCCTCTTTTTCATTACTGTTTTGTTTTGTTTTATTTTTTACTTTATTATTTCAGGAAGATATTTTAACCCACCAGTTTACCTAACAAAATGGCTTACCAAGTAAAGTGAAAACAGACATAAGGACATCTCCATTAAATAAGAGGTACAGGAAAATAGGAAAACCATACAAAAACAGCAATAAAATAGAAATCAATAGCCAATATGATATAAACTATCTCACTCCAATCATTCTCTGGAACAGCATAGTTCAACTGAGA
Organism: Sceloporus undulatus; assembly: GCF_019175285.1. Lineage (NCBI taxonomy): Eukaryota > Metazoa > Chordata > Lepidosauria > Squamata > Phrynosomatidae > Sceloporus > Sceloporus undulatus. The sequence continues at coordinate 200,622,937 of NC_056522.1, forward strand.
CTTTAAAGTTAGCAGATTGAAATTAGAAAAATCTCCACCAGAATATAGATTGATAGCCTTGGTAACACCACTAAAATGTCCCTGCTTTGTGTAACTACATATTTATCACTAATAGCAGAGAAAATATCGAGAAAGGCTGGATTAAGGTAGGTGGCACACTGGAACAATCCCCAAAACACCCCCCTTCTGCAGATATGATAAAATCAAATGCTTGCATCCACTGCCCCTTTCCCCAGTCCCCTCCCCTCACTCCTGTTTTTTTTTTCTCCATGCACTCATGTTGTACCAGTGTAACACACAAAGTGTTCAGCTTTGCACTGAACCAGAGAGCCCTGACACCATCCTTTAATAGGTAGGCAACACCGCTCAGGCTTTAAAACAAGCCCACATAACAAAACCAAGCATTCTCATCCTCCTGAGATGATCACACAGATATGTATTTCCCCATCTGGAGAAGCACCACAATTTCAGGAGACTCCAGTTGTTGCCCTGAAGGCTGGCTATCTTAGCCAGTACTTTGTTTCCCATGTGAATAAGAAAATATGTCCAATGACACATGTGTGCCTAGGTCTTCCTCCTTTGAGCAGATTATTATGGTTCTTGTTCTTGATTGCTTGGTTACATTTATATTCCCCAAACATAAGAAATGAATGATGAATGTGGGTCTTTCATATTTGACCTCAAATCTCTGTGATACCACTGATATGCCCATATAACCCTGACCCTAGTAGTCTCCAACCCTGACCCTTCCACCTTCTGGAAGGAGACACTGATACTTTTAAGAGCAGGGGATAAGCCTTCCAACTGGGAAAGTGAGAAAAAGGTGAATGTAGATTTGAGGAAGACTGTAGCATTAATGGGGGGTTAGACCTATGACCAGAACATGTCCTTGTTCCAGTATTTGTTGTTGTGTGCCTTCGAGTCATTTCTGACTTATGGCGACCCTATCATGGGGTTTACTTGGCAAGATTTATTCAGAGGCGGTTTCCCATTGCCTTTCCCTGAGACTGAGAGCATGTGACCGTGGGGTCACCAAGTGGGTTTCATGGCTCAGCTGGAAATCAAACCCTGGTCTCCAGAGTCATAGTCCAACACTCAAAGCACTATGCCACACAGGTTTGCTATACCATGCAGAATTCTTACTGGTAGCAAAGTCCTGTCTAAGAACATGGTGTCACCATTTCAGAATTCTAAGAGATCAATTTTGTCCACTTCCCTAGAAAGAGCTGGTTGAAAAGAACAGGCTATTCCTCACTAAGCCACTCTTGCAGATGTCAGTTTTCTAGCTGAATTACTGTGCAGACCTGGCCCTCTGCCACACATCGCACTTCCTCTTGTTGACTGACAGGCAGTGCTGACGGAGGGGAGGACAGAGCTTAATGCAATGCAGCAGCAGGACTTTGGAAGTAATTCCTGTAATAGCAGGAAAGTCTCAAGGCTTAAAAGCATTACTTTCCCATACCTCATCTCTTTGAGTTCTAGGTGAGAGTTAAAATAGATTCTGGGGGATGAGGAGATTCCAGACCAAAAGAGCAAATTTCATGAGATTGCTCAGAGGTCACATACACTCTCTGGAGGAAGAAAAGGAGGGTGCCAGCCCTCAAGACCATATGGAAACTGCAACATCACCTGACTCAAAGGTTAAGGCCTTCTTTGCAGCTAGCTTCAGAGTCTGCCTTTCTTTGGGAGAAAAAAACATGCCAGGAGAAAGAAATATGTATTCCTTTGCAACCTCACAACACTGATCATTGGGCAAATGAAGGCATTTTGCCAGGGGCCCATGAGTTATGACCCACAAAGGCCCTAATTTTGAGCCCATTTGTCTTCTTGTCTGTAAGCACTTTTTGCAGGAACAATGGCAATCAGATAGAGAAAACAGTTATGGGGACAGACTAGGTTCAAGTGCACTGGCCTCAATGCTTTGTAAACTGCCATAAGAAATTATACCTTAAAGTAGTGTGTTGAAAAATTTCAAGAGTAGACAAATTGGGGGACCAGTACCCAGAGGCGGGCTGTGTCCCCACTTTTAGTGAGTCTGCCCAGTGGGGTTATCACCAATCATGAAGAGAGGCCTTTTTAAAAAAGTCTTGATTTTGTTCTTTCATAAAGAGACAGAGGCATATGTGTGAATGAGCTCAGGAGCTGCAGGAATCCTGGCTGCCTGTGTACAAGTCATGCATAGTGTCCCATTCTTTCTTACTTGCAGCAGGAGTGACTCAAGAAATTATGAACTTTTTGTGTATGCTTTACCTACTGTAGTATCTGAACTCAGCATTTGTTGAAAATTGTTCCTCCATTCCCACAAGTCAAAGAAAAAAACCCCACAAAACTAAACCTGAGGTTTTTGTCTGGTTTGTTAGGAGAGGAACAAACAAAGAGTGCTGGTTGCTTCCAGGTTCAACCAAAATTTAGATTTGTTAGCTAGTCCCATAGTTCCTTGCTTTATTGTGATGTCCAAGCATAGCTAGAACGGCAAATGGATATATGCAAGATATGTTTCCATTAATTTTAACTGTGATACAGATAAAAAAATGGAAGACAAGTGTAAACTATTACAACTGTCAGACTTCTGCCTGCTTGCCTACCTTTCTCTCTCTCTCTCTCTCTCTGTAGAAATAATACAGTTTGACCATTTTAAGCACTGTAGTTCCATCCTATGGAATCTTTGGATTTGTAGTTAGGGTGTGCGGCGCCCCACTAAACTACAAAACTACAAATCCCAGGAATCTGTAGGATGGAGCCATGGCAGTTAAAGTAGTGTCAAACTGCATTATTTCTGCAGCGTAGATACACCCTCTCCTTCCCAATCTCCCTCCACCCACCCAAAGCATACTTGTCCAAGTTACAAAAACACTGTCTTCCTTTGCATTTGGGCACCTGGAAGAAAGAAAAAAGTGGTGTAACATTTGAAAACTAGGCCCCGCGTTAAAGGTGAGAGTTAAAGAGAGGTTGTGATTCTGAGAAGCTGAAATGGCAGGCCCATTGTTCAAGTGAGCCTCCAGATCAAATTAAAACTCAGACACATTCTTAACTGTCAGAAGGCAATTTCCATCTGGGATGAGTGGACAATATTGATTTGGTGTCAGATAGCAGGAGGCGAACTGCAGGCTCCTTTACGGCAGTGAAGGATGGTGGCAGTTGTCTTCTCATTCCTTACACATATTTTTATTTTTTCATCAAAGGGGGCCAGCAAAGACCTGGAGTCACTCTTGCATCCTCTGCTGCACCTCACTTTACAGACTCACAGTCACTGTTTCAGCTCCTTTGTATATGACCCTCATGAAGGAGAAACTCAGAAGAAAAATTCATGAGGTCAGATTTAACAGACACACACAGATTACTACACCTGCTCACTCATTCACTAATGCATGGCATGACAGCCCCAAAGCATCTCACAAATATGCCATGGGACATTGTTAACATTTGTTGGCTTAACATTTCCTGTGCATGGGCAGATCCTGAGTCTACTATTGCAGTCTCAGAAATATTTCTACAGAAGGAAAAGTGTCCACTTACCTAAGAGTAAATCCCACGGGGTGTAACTTTGAGTAATTGTACTCTTATAGAATCAGGCTGTAAGTCTACAGGTGTTACAGGGCAACTGAGCAATTGGTTTGGACATTTCAAGACATTTGATAAACTGAAATGAGAAGTTCATTTCATGTTCATTTCATTTCAAGTTCATGAGAACTTGCAGATCAGAACTTTGCTGGAAATAGTTAATTTTTCCTAGTAATTGGCATTAATTATATAGAGAACACAATTTAATTTGATCAAAATATAATTAAAATTTGAAACTAAACATTCTTAACATGGCATATTTTAATAGATATTTCCACTGTTATGATTCTAGCACACAGTATTTCAGAGAGTAGGCTTTTTTCTTTTCTGATACACAGCTCCATTTATTGCTAAATTTAATGTGACTGCAACCATTTCTTTGAATTAAAAGGAGGGGGAAACCACCACCCAACACAGAGAGGAAATCATGTAGCACAATTAATTATAATTTTGCTGTGGTATTTAATCTAGTTTTGTTGCATGACTATATAAACAGATCAGCCTTCCAGTGATTTCATTGTAGCACAGGAATGTCATCTGTTTGGTTCAATACAAGGCTATACATTTTTGGCAGTTTTTATTTATTTTTAATGCAACCTTTTACACGTTAATAAACTGCTATGTGGGTGGCAGTAGGAACAAGCAGAGCAAATTGTTTTGGCTGGATGTGAAAATCCAGCAGTCTGATGAATAATGATCTTAAAACTAATGGAGCTGTGTCATGAAAAAAGTAAGTATCCAGATCATTAATTTAAATAACACTTCCCTTTTACATCCCTCATCTGGAGATTCCTTTCCCCAGTTCTCTAGCTTTCATATACACTGCCATGCACAGTGATCTATGCAGGTGTAACCAGCCAACAGATGGTGAAATCATTCATTTTGATTTAATTGATCACCAGTTTTATCCACACGAGGGGTCTCACTCAGAACTTTATCGCACTGTGTTCCTTCCACGCGTTCTGAGAACAGAACGGAAGGAGTAGGGATGAGTTCGGAATGAGTGGGGGACGGATTTTACTGCATGCATCCGTCCCTCATTCGTTCCGTTCCCCCTCTCTTCCGTTCTTAATCCGTTCCAGAGGGGGACATTTTTGAGAACTGTTCTGAACAGTTCTCAAAAAGCGTCCCCTCTGGAACGGAAGGGGCAGGGAAGAGAGGGGGAACGGAACGAGTGAGGGACGGGTGTGTGCGGTAAAATCCGTCCCCCACTCATTTCCGTTTCCTGCTGGGCCGGGCCGAGAACCCGGTGCGATAAACTTCTCAGTGAGAAGACTCAGCGCAGAACTGGTCTGGGCTGTGTGTCTAAACCTATTCAGGTATTTAGCAAACATTAAGGATGAAGGGGAAAGAGGACACATTCTCCAATCCCACACCCTTCACATCCATAATCTCTGTGTTAACAAAAAAAATTTTGGAGCAAAATTCTAATCCCACACAATCAGCATTCCATCCTGATCACACAGAGCACTGCAACCATGTTCATCCTGAAATGAATAGGGATGTTTCAGGCAGATGTGGGAACTGGCCAATCTGAGGAGGGACATCTCTAATATGTTAGCAATTTCAGAGGATACAAAACATACACAGGCCGCATTACCACTTGCAAATAAATTGCTTTGCAATCCGAATCAATAGATCAATTTGGCAACGAAGCATGGTTCAAACTGCATTTGCCCCAATAGCATTTTCTTGCTGCAAAATAAAATAAAATAACCCACTTATGGTTCACATTAACGAATGAATGGATTTAGAATGGACCCACTCCAGCTGGTCAAAAGGCAAATTTAAATCGATTCCAATCCACCTTTGGTTCACACTTGTTCAGAATCAATTTATCCAGAAAAGATGCGGAAAAAATAAGCGTCAAAAAGATGCAGGTTAAATGGGTTTAGTGTGTACCCCCCCCTCTCCAAATTGCTTCAGCGATTCAGTTCAAGTGTGAACCATGGTCATTCAAATCAGTTCAAACCAATTTGTGATCTGGTTTAAAAGGTAGTGGGAATGAGGCCACAGTCGTCTCCTTTTAGATGGAAAAAAAAATCTAGGGTTTGCTCCATAGGTATCACGAGGAACTAAGCCCATGTTCATGCTGGTAGCCCAGGGAGGTAGAGAAAAGACTGAATCCTAGCATAAGCCATACCAAGGCCTGCAGCCTAAGTAAGTCCCGAGCAGAACCTAACTGTCCTAAACAAGGTTATCTGGGTCCCAAAGGCCCAGCCTCTAGAGGCTTACTGGCCTGAGACTTGAACCTATCCGGCTTAGCCCAGGCCCAACTGGGACCTATATCCCCACTAAGGCTTATCATAGGTCTGCAATCTCACAAAGGCTAATGAGCCTAAGTGACCAACAACAAAGGGCCTACAGATCCAACAAAGGCAAGGTGGCCTGACAAGTTCTTATGGGCCAAACAGAAGCCTAAAGGCCTAGAATAAAGATCTTTGTGGCCGGTCAACAGGGCCAGTAAACCCAACAAAAGCCCAACATGTCTGGGGGAGGAATCCAGGCTAGGCGCAGCCTGCAGTTTTGGCACAGGCTTGCTCAACTTGAGGGTGATAAGTGGTGACCTAATTTTGGTCTAACAGCTTAAAGGGGGCTTGGAAGGTCTGAAAAACCATGTGGTTCAGGCCTAACGAAGGCCTATGGGTGAATAGTAGCCTGTAAGTGCAACCACCATCAGGCCTAACCAAGGCCATTAACTCAAACTCAGTCTGAAGGGCATCAAGCACCCTCTGGGCCTAACTAAGGCCTCCTGACCCAATAGCCACCCATGGCCATTACATTATTCTCCCCAGCCACCACCCAGACTGCTTTGACCAGACACTATCTCCTGGTTGAAAAGCATGCCTCCCTAACTCTTGGACTTGGAGAATGCAGAAAACCCAATCACATGGCATGGTCATCTTAAGTGAATTTGAGGATGTAGACATTGTCTACTAGACAATCTGGTCACACCCACCTCAAGAGCAAATGGCTCTGCCTTACTCTCAGGTGGCAGAGAAGCCATACTATAATACCAAGTGGATTCCCGCCTCTGCCATATCAGTGCTCACCAGTAGGTACACTTGGTGAATGAGTTGTCATCAGCCTGCAGATCAGCCAACTGAAAAATGGGTATCGTTTTTCAGAAACTGGCAGGCAGGTCAACTGGTCTCTGGATTTGAACCCATACTGTGGGCGAACTCTCTGCATCCACAAAAGGATGGCCATATTACTGATGGATTGATTCACTAAAGGAAGATATGACTCTTAATTTGCAAGACTTAAACAGGGTTGTCAGTAACAGGATCTTTGGATGGTGTCTTGTTATAGTGTTGTAAGTTGATGCCAACATGATAACAGATCACAGCAATAGCAGCAACAATAAATGGATCAGAAACTGCCATCAAGGTACATAATTATATCTGCCCTAACCATGTGTATAAAAGATATGCATGCTATCCTAAATAATATGGAAGCAAAAAAGGGCAATTTCTATTTCACTAAAGCTATTGTGTACAGGCTGCAGTTGGATTAGTTTTGGTGGATTTAGTCTCAATGGCAGGATAATTCATTCAAGGATCTCTTTGAAACAATTTCAGCAGGATATCAAAGGCTGTTAGTCAGTGGAGATGATGGTACATGGTCCCTTGGCAAAGGTGGTAATAAACACAATAAACCTGGATGTGAGAAAATCCACTATATGTCTGGGATTTTCTTTTCTTTCTTTTCAGTGATCTCTCTCCTTTCCCCATTCCAAATTCATATTCTTGTGTACACTCACATTCTCTGTCTCCTTCTGATCCCTTTGCCGTGGAGATATCACTTCAATATGTTGAAGCCAGAGGCTCTTAAAACCAGCAGTAAGAGAGATTTCCCAAACTACCATCTTTGTATTTTTGTTGAGTTCCTTTAAATTTATGGGTGAATTATTCTCTGTCTGCTTGGTATGTCCAGAGTTTGGAAAACTCCTCTTTTTTCAAAATGTTTAAAAGAAAAGTACACTTAATGTTCCAAACCTTTAAAAGTACTTAGCTTCTGTTTTTTAAAATTAATTCTTATACTTTCCAATTATGCAAAAGTCTCCCAAATAGTGATTTTTAGTTACTTTTGAAAAAGTGAAAAAGATACAAGCTGCTGGCCTATGTTACAAAAACAAACAAATAAACAAACGTATGAGCAGTAAGGCCATTCCCTTCCCTTCCCCCAGTAACTATAAAAGTAACTATGGCCCGGTACAGACTGCCCAGGACTGGGAAGTTTATTGCATGCACTTTTCAGCCCAATACAGGCATGGGACGGGATCGGGCTAGAATGGGGGGAAATGGGTTTTATCACACACAAAATTGTGCCATCTGACCATCACCCATCCCTCAGCCATGCTCTGCTGGCCAAGTTTGATACTATGGTAAGCTTCAGTGGTAGCAAAATAGCTGGGAGAAGTTCAGCTGGGGGACGGGTGATGGTTGGGTGGCAGCGCAGCAGCAATTTTGTGTGTGATAAAACCTGTTTCCCCACCCCCATCTCATGCCCAGATCAAGCTGAAAAGTGCATGCTGTAAACTCCTAGGTTGGCAACTGTCAGCCAGATGACTTTTTCTTCAGCCACTCCTAGACTGTGGAATGACCTTCTGGAAGACGTTCAACACTTGAATGTACTGTCTGAATTTAAAACAGCATCAACATATATATGGATGTATTTTAACCTGTTGTACGCCTCTTTGATTGCCTGGCAAAAAGCGGGATAGAAATATTTTTTTTTAATTTTTTACTATTTATTAGTGGCTGCCCCCAAGGACTCTGGAACCTCTTTACCAGAGAAGTTACACTGGTAAACTCCCTACCCACTGTCTATAAACAATTGAATACTTTTCTATTTCAACAGACTTTTGAGGTCTGGAAGTCGCCTTAAGTCCCAGACTAGGAAAATGGCAGTATAATCAGCAGCAGCAAAGACAACTTAATGTGTGACTGTGTAAAAGCAAATCCAAAGCTAGTTTTGAGTCTGAAACCTAGATGTAGTTTCCTCCTTTTCAATGTATTAGATCTGATTTTTTTCAGTCACTGATTCCTTGAATAGTGTCTCATTAATCTTTCCATAACTCTAGTCCTCCTCCTCTTCCTCCTCTCTTTCTCTTTTGCTCTTTCTTTCTCTCTTGCACTCTTTGTGTGTGTTTGTGTGTTATAGAAATTCAAAACTGGGGCCAGGTCCACACAGGCCAGAATATTCCCCGTTACTATTTGGCCCATGTGATAAACACTAGTTTTGACTTTGAAAATATAGATGTGCTTTCCTCCTTATCATGGGTTAAACTTGATTGTCAATGTCCAATCACTAATTTCTGGAATAATAAGAATGCTTGATCTTAAAATGGAATATAGAAGTTAACCGAAATGGACATCCTGTGAAGTCTCTGTACAAGGGCACTTATCCTCCCATAATTTCCCAAAACTTTAATTGTAATAGTTTTCTGTAGCTATATATAACAGATATATAATTTGAGCTCCATCTGTGATAATCTCAGTTTCTTGTGGTTAGCTGCCTGAGAAAGGTATTTGTTCTCTGCTAAGTAATTAATTATCCTGTTATTTAAATGGAAACTGTATTGCTATTGGATCCAAAATACTGTGGGTTCAGAGACCAACAGAGAAATATAATAACTAACAAATGAAATATTTATAAGAATTAGAAAGATCTGAATGAGGATTAGTGAAGGTCTGCACAGAAATGCAGATGGCAGGGAGTTTCTCTTCTCACCCTCTCTGACATCTTTAATTTGTGACAAGACTGCATGGATATGATCTAACACTAATCCACTTTCTTTGCTAACGTTCTCTTGGTTTCTGGAGGGAAAATATTTAGCTCTGGTTTTGGAATTCCAGAACAATATTAACGTGGAGCAAGTACTTGTATAACAGACACAAACATCAGAATGAATTATCTTTGAGAGATAACATGAGGTTTGGGCAATGGGCTAAGACTCTGGTGATCAAGGTTTGATTCCTCATTCAGCCATGGAAACCTACTCACTTGGGTGAGTCACACACTCTCAGCCCCCTGCCCCAAAGTAACTCATTTTAGGATTGCCATAAGTCAGAAATGACTTGAAAGTACATAACAACAACAGCAACAAATGATATTTGATTCTTTTTTTACTTCTTCAGAAGTCCAGATTAGTTGGACTTCCAGGACTGTAGGTAGGAAACCCAGTAAAACAGTTTTCAAAGAAATAACCATGTTAGACTGTTTCCATAGAAAAAGTAGGGAAGAAAAGGCGAGTAGGAGTCCAACTGTCTAAAATCTTTAAGATGAACTGAGTGTCATGCCACAAGTCTCCCTTTTCCGTTCTTCCCTATAAAACAATATTTAAATCAGGTGCTGTGGAGCCTCAAAACTGCCCATAAAATCTGCTCTACAATATAAAATGCATGTCAGATTTATATCTGTTTCACTGTTATAGCTGTCTCACTGTTATCATGACTTCCTCCAAAGAATCCTGAAAATTATAGCTTGGGGCTGATTGACAAAGGCCTGAATGCTCTTTTCAGCCCCATTTCTAGCCCTCTGTTGACACAAAACATTTGCTGACCCCTGAGTCAAACCCTCATTTCTTCACAGGATAAAAAGAATCATCTTTTGTTTTCTTATTTCCTCTGTAGCCCACTTTTCCCTAACTTTTTAATGTGCAATTTGTGCCTTAGTTTAGTCTCAGCTTTACCCTGCACCAGGGGTTGGGTAGGGGGCATGTTGATGTTTTTGTCATTTTTGTTGTTGTTGTTGTTGGAACTGCCCTTTCCTGCCCCCTTTCCAGACTGGGAGCATGCATACAATTGTATTTCTCTCAGACTAGAGGAAGGAGTGTGTGGTCCCCCACAAGGACAAGTGGGGGGCAAGTACAAAAGGGGAATCCAGGGAGACCATAGACTGGGTGGTTTGGAGAAGATCTTTTGTTGATGCTGCTACTTCCAGTGCATCAGACTCCAACCCAACTATTGCAACAACCATTAGAAGAAAATCCAGACTCTCCACCACCCTTTCACCAAAGAGAAAGAAGGGTGGGAGATTGAGCTTTTACCTGTAAGTAAGTCCCACTGAAGTAAATGAAACTTGCTTATAAGTAGACATATATAGGATTATACTGTGTAAAGCAGAGCTAATTCAGAATGGTGCAGACCTAAAGAAGGTGTATAAGCTAATGTATATCCCATATTGGAAGAAAAGTGGGATATAAGACAAACTAACAAACAAAATACAGTACAACTCCCATATCCACAGATTGAGTATCTGTTGTTTCACTTATCCACATCTAAAAAAACATTCTTTCTATGCATTTCTAGGTCTTCCAGTATGATTCTATGGTATGCTTAGAAAGGAAATTGATCATTTTGTGGTTTCAGGTATCCACAGGGGTTCTTGGGGCATAACTGCCATGGATATTGGGGTCATACTCTCTCTCTCTCTCTGTGTGTGTGTGTGTGTGTGTGTGTGTGTGTGTAAACACATAACTAAAGCAATGGGTAAGCCAGTGGAGGGAATCATATGGCCCTTCAAATGTTGCTGGACTCCATCTTCCAGCAATAATTGGTTAATTATTGATTAACCAATAAGTAATCAATGTCAAAGAACATTGGGACATGCAGTCTAACAAGACTCGAAAGGTTGCATGATCTTTCACTGCTGATGTTTGTATCTGGGAGGAGATCTAATACAGAGTGCCATTAAACTAGTGTGTTTTGTATGATGAACAGTATTTGTCTGATAATTGCAATATTGTTCATCATTTCCATCTTCATACATGCAAAGGCATCACTTGATGCTGTAGTCATGAAATACATGGGGTTGTGAAGAAATATTAAAAAGCAACACTGTGTTCCTTTTGCCCTTCTAAAGCATAAGTCAATGCACTTATTGAACTTCATCCCCACTTTAACCTGAACTGCAAAGTAGCCTGAAAGGATGCAAACCTAAGGATTGATGATTTCTGGGAAGTCTTCCTACAGGATGACATTAGCTAAAAGAAAACTGAAAGACAAATTTTGCTGAAGCAAGGGGAAAAGAGTTAATCAGAAGAAGGTGCAATTATGAAGGCCTTGGAACAATTTCCAGCCAGTTTGATAATTAGGGAATACCACTGAATACTGCTCAAAAAAGATATACCGTAAATATAGCACTTAGATGTTTTCATCATTTAAAAAATTCAGCTATTGTATACCAGCTGAGTCAGCAGCAGAAATTTTCATTTGGACAAGCCTGTTCACTCTGGGCTATCTTTTCAATCTGTTTTCTGGCCATTTAGGAAAATGTCTGTAATGTTCAAAGAAGGATAGTGGTTGTTGTGCACCTTAAAGTCATTTCCAAATTATGGCAACCCTAAGGCAACCCTGCAATGGAATTTTCTTGGTAAAATATGTTCAGATACAGTTTGCTTTTGCCTTCTTCTGAGGCTAAGAAAATGTATGAAATAAGAAAGATACTAGGAATGTTGTGGAATGATTTACCAGCGCAGTGCAAACCCCTTTATACTAATAGCAAGAAATTTCATTGAACATAACATAATTTACACCATTCACCTCCAAGAAGGAAATATGAAATGGCATAGGAAAGCCCCAAGATTTGATGGACTACCTCCACAAACAAAGGAAATGGAGGGGGGAAAGCTTTAAGGGGCAAGGGAACCCCAAAATAATTATCTAAGGACTGGATATATTTTATGGAACTAGATGCTGAGAGTGTTTTTGAGAGGGGGGGGGGTGAAATCGTGGTTTTCTTTGTGTGTTGATGATACAGAATGGATTGTCCTGAAAAAGGGCATGCCTACTGGTCAGAATAGTGAATAGGAGCACTTCACACAATAATATTTTGTTGCAAGTAGCACTTGTATGATCTGTTCAGAAAAGGACAGACTGAATTCTACTACCCTCTGGAACACTTCCACTGGTTGGTAGGCTGCCCCCCTCCCTGTTTTCCTTTCATGGGCAGAAAAATGACATTTTTATTCAAGCAGGATTGTGAGATATAATTGTTGTCAGGGAGGTTTTTATACTGGGTGTGTGATCTTTTTATGTTTTGAACTTTTGTAAGTTTGATGTGATTTTATATTGTTTTAACAAGTTGATTTTAATTGTTTTCAAATGTTATTGTAAAAACTTTTTAAACTGTTTTATCTGTGAGCCACACCAGTCTCCTTTCCAGGAGAATGGCAGCATATAAATTAAATAAATAAAATGCCACAGTAGAATATGTACCTGCATAATAGCTTGCTTTTTTTGATGGCCCCTTCTCAAATCTGTGAACTGATTCCATCAAAAATCACTTGGGTACTTGAAAATGTATTTTTCTGGTGATTGCACTGAGATGGTTGAGAAATTTATTGCTTCATGCTACAGTCCAGAGACTAGAATGTTAGGTTTGCAAATAATGTGATAATGTTAGCCATCAGAAATTGGGAAATTAATTTATTGCAATTAACACTAATAAATGGAAACTGTTTAATCAGTAGAATTACTATTAATTGGTTTAATATTTAGAATGTTCATTTTCAAAAAGACCATGGATTTACAGAGACCCTGTCTTGGCACATTTTGTTACTGGAAACTTTAAAAGTATTCTGTTATTACTATTATTATTATTATTATTATTATTATTATTAAGTTGCTTCTCCCATTCTGGACTTTTTCAAATAGACTATGAAGAGCCTTGACAGACCGGCATCAAAGGCCAGTGTTGGGGCAGAGTGGGGGCATGGCATCCACACGACGCATGTCTCGACTCCACTCCCATGACGTCATGATACCATGCACCTCACTACACAGTGGGTGGCATCACAGCTCTCCTCTGTTGCTGCATCCAGATGACACAGTGCAAAGGAGCACTGAAAACCAGCAGTGCCAGCGGCTATGGCACCCTTTCTGTGGTGCAAAAAGGAGCTGCTTTTTGTAATCCTTTTTGTGCCATGGAAAGGCCAGATTGGGGCCATGGCATGTAGTTGCCATGGCCCTGATCCAGTGCTGAAAGTTGCTGCAGCAGGCTGCCCCTTAGGGGCCATCTGTTCAGCCCCAAAGTCCATAATGCATTTATTGCCTGGGGATAATTTGAGTCCAACCATTTAGTAATTGTTAGGTTGGGAAAGGCAGCTTAAAGCATGGGATGTCACCGTACAGCTTCTTCAGTGAAGTTTGTCAGTGATCTACACCTCTTCTCTTTACCCATACCCACCTTCACCAACATGTAGATTTTTCACATACCCTTCAAAGACTTTGCTTGTTAAAAGATAAACAAGGCGTGATATTAAAGCAGGAGTAGCCTGCTCCAGGGCTTAGAGGGTTGGGCTATTTTGGCAACTGGAAGCAACATTCCATCATTCCCTGTTGTCTTCAAGGAGCATTTGAGCCCCTCTCCCCCAGTTTCAATATATTTCCTCTGCTCCTGAGACAGAATTATGAAACAGAAGCTGGAATTGTAAGGATTTATTATTTCAGTTGGGGGAAAAATCTTGGATAAAAGAATGATAGTTTAGGGCAGTGATGGCGAACCTATGGCACGCGTGCCAGAGGTGGCACTCAGAGCCTTCTCTGTGGGCACATGTGCCATCGCCCCAGCACAGAGTTTGCCAGAGTTTGTTACTGGAAAGCCAGAGGGACATGGCACTTTGCAATAAGTAGTGGGTTTGGGGTTGCAATTTGGGCACTCAGCTTCTGAAAGGTTCACCATCACTGGTTTAGGGGGTGAAGAGCTGTACTGAATCTTCCACTGAACAATTGCAAGTGGCTGGTTACAAAATATATGCAATACTTGAGGGTCCAGGAGATAAACTAAATTATTTCATTTAAAAAGACATAGTTGGGGGAACAAAATGAAGACCTTTTAGAATGCCACAGGAGACAATCCTGTACACTTTAACCTAGGCAAAAGTTCCATTGAACTTACCTCTAAGCAAATATATGTATAATACTCTGCTGGAAAGAAATGAAGAAAGGCTTTCCAAGTAAGTAGACAGGAAAACCTCTTGTTAAGTTCAGCTTCCACAACTTACAATTTCTTGCCAGTGGCTTTGTGTATCCTTAGCAAACACAGAGGATTAGTAAATCAAAAAAAGGAGCTGAGAAGAAAATCAGCAGTACTAAGTCCTAACATACAAAGTTTTTTCAGATCTCAAAAACAAAAAA